>NW_016157163.1:300242-357579 GCF_001687245.7 Rhagoletis zephyria | reverse complement strand
TTTTCATTTTCAATTTCATAGATTGTTTATAATGACTTTTGCTAAAATTTCAAAATCAAAAGTTATCAAAACAAATTCTATGGGACTGAGAAATATTATTTTCTACTTTTTAGTCCATTTATAAAAGCGTTGTATATTAAAAAGTTTTTTTTTTTATATGATTTACTTGCTTATTAATATCCTAATCTAACTTAAATTTCCAGAATTTTTGCAGTCGATGACGTATCTTGGTTATTGCTTTTGTAAGGAAAACTTCGCCAAATATAAATTATTGCTTCCAGCTTACTTATTTATATTTCGGGCAGTGGCGAATTTAAGAAATAGAGCCCAGTCAGCAATCTCTTCCTGGGCCCAGTTTTGTTATACACACATATCGTAAATCGACAAATATTAACGGTATGTCAAACAATTTTTGTTGAATACAGAAAGGGTTTACTATGCAACTTTGAATTCGCGTCTTGAATTTTGTTCAGCAAATATTTATTTCCATTGCGGAATCCAAACTCGTTGAGTTTGTCACTAAACTTACAATATAAAGGATAGAAGAATTATTGAGTGTGTTTTCAGCTAAATAGTCACGGCGCTTCTTTAACGACCCCACATGACTTGCGTCCCACATGGTTCGCGTTCATCACAGCGCGGCACCGTATACGTGGCTATAAATATCCGGATGTTGTGAGCAGCGCTTTGAACCGTACGCGCAATAATCACTTCTGGCCACTCCCAGGTGAATGGCAGTCGAAAGTTTTCCACTTCTGCGCACGAAACCATACTATAATTAACTCCAAGTTTACACTTACAAAAATCGTTTAACAACAAATAAGGCTGTTATAGACTTTTAGGAATCGGGCGTGGCACCGCCCACTTTATGACTACAAAGGTCTATCTCGTTAACCACTTTATCGATTGCTACAAAACTTGGTTCAATTATATCATTAAGTCTAACTCACCAGATTATTGAAAACGTTTGAAATCGATGAAAACACCCCTGTTTAGTATACCAAAGTAGTTTAGAGAAAGTGGAAATGGCGATATTTGATAGCTGCGTCGGTCTCGTCCGAAATTGTACTTCTCTACTTCTTTTTATTTTTTTGTTAGTTAATTTTTCAGAAACTATCAGTGCTATCTAAAATTGGTATTTAGGCGGTTCATGGAGAATTCCATAGGCTTTCATTTTCCGTACCTCATATTACGATTGTTGAATTGTTTCGTAAGATATACGTGATTAAGTTGAACCACTCCTTTGTTTTAAGCTGAATAACGGTTAATTGCAAATATTCCGAAAAAGTATCCATAGAAAAAAAACCAATTCGATTTCCGGAATCACCAAGCAATTCAACATAGGCATTGGATCGTATTTAGTATCGATTGAACATTTTTGCTGTATAGGTGCGTCAGATTGGCTATTTCTTTCTTTTTTTAAAGTTCCAAAAAATCACCCTTTTAAACTAGAAATAATTTAAAAAGATCAGAGAATTTTAATGGCCTTAATCAAAAATGTTTAGGAGCTGGTCGGTAAAGTTTTTGACCTCTCCTTCCTCACAAATCTTATGTATTTCTTGTCTACCAAAGAAATTTGAACCGAAATTCCAAAATGATACATATATATTGGCAAATAAACAACCATATTTGTTTTCGATTTAGTTAGTAAACACAGTTTAATGTTGGTGTATAAAGTTTTCGAATTTGCATAGCATAACAACATTGAACTTTTTAATTCTATCACCAGTTTGACTTGTTAAGTAGCTAATTAATAAAAGCGGCTACAGGCTGTTAGTAGCGACTAGTATGTAAATCATTCGGCTTTTTTGAACATTTGCAAATATCTATACATACATACATACATACATTTATGCAAACATACATATATGTAAGAGAATAAAATCGTGCATGCGGCGTCTGCCTTCAACTCGCTTTGTTGTTTTGTATTTTGTGTGAAATTAATGAATGATTTGGCAAAAGCATAAATAAATAATTAAATGACAAATTTTTTTAGTAATTAATTAGCCAGCTATCGGCGTGAAATATGGCAGGGTAAGACAAACACTGCTGCCTGTAGTTTTGTTTAAATATAGTATACTTAAGTTAAGTCTTACTAAAGGTTATGCCAATAAACATGATTTTCATTTCTAAAATTATAAAAGCATATGAGGCGAAACAACAAGCTACGCGAACTGAATTAAAATAACACAAAAAAGAGCTAAAGTCGATTTTATATTAATTAGCTCGGACAGAATTTTAATAATTGTTTTCTATATTTTAATGTCTTTTTTTTTTTTGTCACAGCAGCGCCAGACAGCGTATCTGGTTTGCGAACGGTTAATAAGAAACAGTTGGTTAGTTTAGCAATTTTAACGAAAATGTATATAGATTTTAGTGACCAAAAAAAACTAAAAACAAAAATTTGCATGCAATAAAAATATCTCTTTGAAATTTGTTTTGATAACGTAAGTTAACCAAATGCCATTAAAAATACAATTCATATTCATACCTTCCATTACAAATTAAACTCCGGATTTATTTGCTATCAGCAAATTATCGTTATCACTAATTGAAAGCGAACTTCTTTTGATCTTAAAATTATAAATTTTAATTAATCAATATCCACCTCCTCCAAATCCCTTATAATATTTAGCAAGCCAATGTCCATACATATATAGTTCAAAAAGCTTCATTTGGCGGTTTCATGTACCGGTTGAAGTCAATCTGCATGTTTAATGGGTAATAAATGTCACCTCGCCTTCTATTCTTCTAATCAGTTTAGCTCTCAATTCGTGTTATACATATTTGTATTTAGCTAGATATGAGCACCGTGATAAAAGAATATACATATTTATGCGCGTAGAAACAGGTCTGCTATGCAAATTGTGTGGCTGAGAGTAATAAATCTGACAAAGTTTTTATATAGGTATTTTTTTTTAGGTAACATTTTTATATCGCATCTATTTTGTATTATATTTCATTTGTATGTATGTATCTATACGTAGTGAAAAGAGCATAAATCTCAAACCAAGAACACCATTGGAGAGTAGAGCTAATTTTCTGTAGTTGAAGAGAGTTTATAATGGTTTCCAAAATCGTCGTTTCAAAATTTCCGTATATGTGTATAGTTGTTGTTGCAACTTATTAAATTTCAGCTGTTTTCGCATGCTGTTTTACTTCGTATTTGATCTTAAACTTAGTAATGAAAACAAATGTGATCGTGAAGAAATAAATATTAACGATGAAAACAAAAAAGAGAAGGCAAAAGTGCAGATAAACACGAAAATGGAGACAATGAGTAATACATAAGAATTACGGCAACTGAAAGAGTAAGAAAATTAGTTGTAATTTTTCTATAGGCATCGAAATAAATTCAGTTATAAAAGTTACCGAAATCATTGAAGTTTATAGTTATCGAAATTTATCGAGTTATGCATGCATAATTGAGTTATCACAACATATCGAATTATTTAAATTGAACAATTGAGACGGAAACTGGGTTGTCGGATTTTTGCGGATAGTTATCGAGCTACAAAAATTTATGGAATTATCGAAGTTTGTTAAATTAAAGAAATTTATCAAGCTATCGATGTTTATTGAAATAATATTATTTATAAATTTAACGAAATTTATCGAGTTATCGTAATGCATCGAGTTCATTCAACTTAAAGAGGTATCGATAATTATTGATTTCCTGCAATTGGCCGAAGTTTATGGAATTTTCTAAATATATCGAGGTTTCAAGAAATTTCAAGATTATATAAGTTTATCGAGTTATCACTGCGTATCAAATTTCATCATGTTGACAGAGTGTAACGAGTTTTAGAAACTTGTGGATAGCTTTTCAAAAATACCGAGCCGTCAAAAGTAATCGAGTTATCGAAATTAATAAAGGCATCAAGATATATACATTTTTGAGTTTTCGAAATTTATCGAGCCCTCGAATTTTTTTGTATGTTATCGGATAATTTTCGACTACGTGAACCATTTTCCATAATAATGAATTTTTTATTCGAAAAAATCTTGCACTAATATATATTTTAATTGTTATTCTTATGAACCCGTTCGCTCACCTTAGGGCCTAGGCGTCTGTATTAGAGCAAGTGGCTTGCTAATAAGCGCGTAAATTGAAAACAAAGGGAAACGGGAAATTCTTCACAATCTAGTTTAACGAACGTTTTATTATACTTGCATTGTCCCCGTCGGTTAATAAAAATCATCGTCGGTGATTTTAATGGTAAAATTCGCAAAGGAGTTACTTTTGGTCTTACTGTGGCAAAATGCAATCGACACGACGAAACCCCTATAACGAAGTAAGGTCGATATTAGTTATGGTACTCTGTAGTATCAAGTTTTGGATTAAAAATACCACCCGGCTACGAGGCTGTTGCCGGATCGTAAAAAAAAAACAAATGGAATTAAAATATTATTATCCCCGTATTTCCACTTAGATCACAAAATTTTTACAGTCGGAAAATGCGCACACATTTATGTAAGTGCATTCGAATACAAACGGAAAGCTCCACTTTCAACAAAATTTCTGGTTCCCTGTACCATCGCAGAGGAAGTAGTTAGCTTTCACTTCTTTACTCTGAAGGAGGGCAGCATTGGCGAGAATCACTAAGGTAGCAAATAACGTCTGCATCCCATCGATGTTCCGTTCCTAACTCGCGTTGGGATATGAATAGCATTAGTGCCGAACTTTAAGTATGACTTTAAACCCATGGTTCAACATAAAGAGGTGCAAGTGCGCTGCTTCATTGGAGCAAATCTGAGCTGAGGGCTCTCGAGGCTCTTAGAGTTTGGCTGGGTGAAGAAGAGTAGGAATTGATACCTTACATTCCAGTTACTTTCACCCAATAACTTCGTTCGCTGAGACGTATCCCCACGAGCCGGAGAAATGAGGTTTTCTTCCTAAATATTTAGACTAAGCCAAGATTTATACGAAAAAAAAATTATGTTCACAAATGTGTTATGAAAAATATGAAATGTCTGTAGATCTTTGTTTCGATATTGGCTCACACTAGAAAATTTACTGCTAATCCAATTCTCCAGTTTTCCGACAAATTAAGGTTGAAAATATCTGAGCATTTAATTGCATCTGGAGTATCTACATAGCTCACCTGTATGCAATAAAAACTGACCGAAAAACTTAGGAAAATACTTTGTACATACGAAAAAAAACACGAAATTTAATAGCTGCAATTTGTCAGCGTGTGTCCACACTTACCAAATTCTTGTGTCTGCTATTTAGCTACTAACCGCTTCGCACCTCAAATCAATCGCTTGCATCGGCATGCATCACAGACTTCCCGCACAGTTGCTCTACTTTTGATTGACGCTTTGTTGTTGTTGTGGCTGTAGCTGCTTGCTGCACTGTTGGGCATATTGTACCTTAGCAGCGAATATAAAAAAAAATTGTTTTTGAGTTGCTTTTTATTGGCTTTACTAGGCGGTTGTTTTATTAGTCATTTAAGTGCTATTTATGATGGCATCACAAATAACTCCACTCTTTCACTCCACTTTGTTCGACACTTTGTTGGTTTTCAAATGTTGCTGATGCCGCTGATGAAGCACAATATTGTGGATGTAGCGTGTCGGAAATTGGTTTTGATTTGGCACAACTGAAATGAACAAAAAAAAAGGGAAGAGATTTGAATGAGAGTCTCCAGTTGCGCGATAAATTAGTTTATTTTCAAAATCAGCTTTTTGTAAAGATGGGGAAAAAACTCGATTAGCCGTTGTAATTAACATAAATTGTTTACTATTGGTTTTCTGTTTGCTTATGTTCTAAATTTTATGTAAAAGTTTTTATTCATTATTTTCAATTTCATTTCCCTTAGTTGCCAAGCGCTTTGCTTACGAATGCGAGCCACCTGTCTGCGCGTTGTTGTGTTGCTCTGCCTAATTTTTGGTTTGGTTTGTTTTAATTTCATTGAAAAATAACTTTTGAATACTATGAAATTAATAAAATCAAATAATCGAGTGACCAGATTAAAATTTTAACTCATTAGAAGGCAGGTAATATTTTCTGGTCGTCTGCTAAACTTCTAGATTTGAATTTCAATAAGCAAAAATGGTGTCTAATAAATAATAATTATAAAATTTGCATACGAACAACAAATGCAGTGTCTTTTTTTTTTTTTGCAAACGGAACATATTAAATTGAAGATTTGCTAATTTCTTAATTTGCAAAACTGTTTTGTTAGCCATGAGCTTTGGAGATAAGAAATTTTTTATGACTTGCTGATATTAATCTCCTTGTATGGAGTTGGCTTATTAATTTTTGAATTAATTATTTTATCACCTTCCATAAGTTTCATTATGATTTTTGTAATTTAACCCTTGTGCGGAAATTTGGAAACAGCACCGTTTAATCATTGGCGGATCAAGGTAGAAGGAGAAGGCAAGGGGGGTAATATACATTTGACTTTCTGATGACAAAGGTTTAAGCGATGATAAAGTTGACAAAGAATTGTCCCTCGCAGGAGTAAAACCAGAAAAACTTGTCCTTGAATAGATGAAGAAAATCAGTCTGAATTTTAACTTATATACCTCCATAGGAATCAATGCGTATGCCGTAATACTACCGATTTTTATAGCAGTCAGCGGAATTCAGAACGAAGCAAGTAATCCTGTGATGATAACTTGTTTTCACGACAAACTCAAGAGCAGTAATTTAGTCAATTGGGGTGGCTTGCAGTGCTGTAAGAAAGTTCAAAAAGTTTTCCAAAAAACTCTTGTTCTTATTCAGTATTACCATGTCCATATTTACCCGAAAACTATTACTTAATTTTGCATATTTCGTACAAATCAGGCGACAAATACGAGCCCCGAGTGATCTATTTATTTTTTTCCAAAAATTTAATTTGGCTTGACTTTTCGAGAACAGTTAAATTATTGAAGATAAGTATTCCAATCTTTGATTAACTGGGAATAAAAAAAAAAAACAAATTATTAAAAGATTGGGTTTCAAGGTAACATAAAACTCTTTTCGAATGATAAAACACTTTTCCTTATTGTTCATATTTGATTATAGGTACAGCTGTACCTAGGGTTCCCCATTATGGTTAAAGAAAGATTTTGGAACGACTAGAATTGGGAGTACTACAAAATGAGTATTGTGCTTGCATTGAAATTTTTCGATGGCTGCTCCTAATACCTGTTCATCTCACAGGAGGTATGCTGAAAATATTGCTGGCTTACTAAAAGAAATTTTCGTTTGTGAACTAAATATTTTATTCACAAACGTAACCTCTAAATCGCTTAACTCTTTAGACTCCCATGGTCTTGGTATTAATTGCAGAAACTGCCAGTAAATACTTACTAGGGTGTCGAGTATTCGCCTTTTTTCCAAAAACCGGTTTCCGAGTTACTTGAAAAATTGCAATTTGAAAACCCGGTTGCTGATTTTGATATTAAGAAAAAACTGGATAAACCGGTATTATTTTACATAGTTTTTATACAGAGAGAACGCTTTTCTTGGCATGAAGCCGTGACAAAAATTACAATAAAACTATTAACACTAAAGATAGGTTTATTAAGAAAAGAGCAAAACAAAATAGGTGCAATAGGAAGCTTGACCATACACGTAGAAAGCGTTTAAGTGCCAAGCATTCATTTATTGAAACCAAATATGAGATATTTTGTTAGGTTACAAATAACCTAGGATTTAATTTTGAAACTTTTTAAGGGTTTCCCTTAAACGAAAACTACGAAGAACTTAAACATTTTATTGAGAGGTCAGGATTTGGATGAATTAAAAAAAAAACACTGGTTTGTAGGTTTAAAAACCTCCGGTTTATTCGATATTCGAAAAATCAAGATTTCAAAAAAACTGCCTGAATATTTCCAAAAAACCGGTGGAAACCGGTTTAGAAAAACCAAGTCAATCACCCTAATACTTACACTGTACGACATTTTCAGTTTTTTTTTGGGAAATAGAAAAGTAATTTTTCGGGTTTCCAGATTGGCTATTTTAAGCGCTGTTTCAATTTTAAGTTTGTTGTGGCAAACCACATACTATAAAAAGGCATTTCTAGGGGTTGTGGGGTCAGAGAAATTTGAATTTTCAATTTTTTTTTGCCAAAAACAGCCGCTTGGTGCGATGTGATGCAAAAACATGGAAGGAACATGAAGCAAAAGTGCAGACAACGTTTCTAAACTGTGGTCATTAATTTGATTTCGAAAACCCCCTGGACTTTTGATGCCATAAATATTCGCCTTTAAATAAATTTGAATTTTTTAAAGCTGTTCTGCGACTACCAAATCTAATAAAAAAAAATTTTAAATCACTAACAGAGAAAAATGAGAAATTACTTTTATACATATACATATAAAAAAAACGTATTCTTGTGGTTAAGCTTTTGGCTAAAAATATACAAAAAGTCACATAAATTTCTGAAAGGATCTAAAAAAAATTCCAAAATGCCCCAAAAAAAATTCTCAAATATCTAAAAAAAATCGAAAGTCCATCAAAAAAGTCTCAAAATAAGCTTAAGTGTTTGGTTCTATTTTGAAGAGAAGGACGGCCATTTTTAGCAGTACATATAGGTGCCCATTGGGGTGGTTCTTAAAATAATGACATCAACATTTTGCATGAGGTACCCCTTAATTTCATTCTCCATAGCAATGCGAGGCAGCCAAGAAAATTTAAAAACTATATAAAAGCTCTGCGGTTTGATGAAATTTGAATTTTATTTTTAAAACTTTGTCGCGAAATTTTGTTATTTTTTTGATTTATTTATTTATAAATAACTGAAACTTTTTCATATAAGCTCTTATTAAACTTTTGAGATAATAAAAAATATTTTTTTGTTTTAATATCTTAAATATAATATAAACATAACTCTGCATTTTTCCTTTTAAAAGCTGTATTGAATTTTTTGCAGTATCTGTACATTACAATCCAGAATCAGCTTTAAATACCGGGCGCTAGGTAGAGCTCAAAACACAATAGTGCAGTGGCAGTGCTTTGAAATAAGCTGTCGTTTTTATATAGTATGCGCTCAAATTAAGCAATGCTTAATAAAACAGCAGCATCTGGTAGCACATCTCCATAAAACTGAAACATTTTCACAGGTAGACTTTCAGCAGAACGTGTAGCTCTTTAAGGAATAATCTGATCTTTTCAAGTGGTTCAATAATCAAAACACAGCTGATTATTTAGTTACCGATTGCTGTTGTTTTAAAGGTAGCCAAGGATTTTTCCTTCAATACAGTAGAATATATATATATATATGTATATTATATATGTATATCTTCAAGGCGAATGCTTACACTATTAGCCCTTCATTTAAAATTCTACACATTTTTTACTTATTTATTCTTTTGTTTTTGCTCAAATTAAATAATCTCTTATGCAACATCAACTTTTATTCCTCTTCTGACCTAGTTTAACTAACTCACATTAAACTGAAACAAAAGCGCCAGCTAAAAAAAGTAAATCGTAATCCTGTCAAGGTGGTAAAAGGAAAGAAAAAACTAGCACCCCTTGACACAATCATAACCTTCGGGCAACGCCCCACATACCAGCAGTGACAACATACATACATACACTTATGTACAAAAAAGTATGTATGTATATGTGCCCATATATATGTATGTATGAACCATTGTCTGACCGTTTGCTCCTCACCAATGTACTGCTTGGCCGCTTTTGTTTTGCACTTCGCTCCTCGGCATGACGACGGATCTGTATGGCCAGTTATTTTCCGTATGCTCACCCATTTTTGGGGCTAATTAACTTGATTTTCGGTTGAACATATTTTGACCGCAAGTGTCATTGCCAAATTTTTGTACAAGAATGAAGAAAGGTATGCATAAAAGGCACAGAAAAAAAATTATCATGGGAATAAAAATAAAAGTAAATAAAAAAGAAATAACAATAAAATATAAGAAATGCAGAGTTTAAGATAAAACAGGCCAAACAAAAGCCGCAAGATCTGTGAAGCAAGGCACAAAAATATATATGTTGCTTTGTGTGTCTGTGTGTGTGTGTGTGTATGTGTGTGTGTGTGCAGAAAAAATGCCAATTAAGACTGAATATAAGTGCGAGATAATTTTTGGCATTGTAATGTATGTAATGTAAACCAATGGGCGGCGGCAAAAACTACCTGGTAGAGTGAAATACAAAAATACAAAAAAGGTTGAAAAAAGATTCTTTGAAAAAGAGTGGGTTTTGTTATAATAATAAAGCTGAAAAGTGCTAGGAAATGTGATATGCTCAAAGAGAGTGTTTCTTGCAACGCACAAAAGACTTAAGCAACGAACTTCACTTGGGTGTTTGTTTGTGTCTGTGCGCTCTTTATAGCAGAATTGATATGTTTTTGCCAGTCGTGAGTTACATGCCAGCATACACATGTACACATATATGTGTGTGCATACATATAGACATGCGCTTATTTATATCCCATAATAAAATTTTGGTAGCCGCCTTAGGCTACACAACTACTTCGCCCAGGAGGACACATGCGGCGCAACTAGCAAATATTTGCGCAGAGCATTAGACAAAAAAAAGAAGCAAAATTACCAAACTCTGCCGGCGAATTTGTAGGCGTCATTTGCGACTAATATTCGCTGTGAAATTTCGCAGCCAAAAAGGTACAACATAGAAAAGAAAACAGGCATAAACCGTAAACACGGAATTGACGCGCATTGCCAAATCAGGAATTTCAGAATTAATTTAAATTTTGGTTTTTATTAAATATATACATACGTATCGAGCTTTATTAGTGTATTTGCGTTTGTTGCTAGCGCATTTGTTTAGTGCTGCGCGCATTCTGACACACTTTATCGCTTCAAATTAAGTTTAATGGGATTAAAAAAGCCCGCAAAGAAATTAATATTCGTATCAAGATAAGAAAAAAAGGCGTCACAAGTAATTATGAAATGATCGTGATAAAATTAAATTTTTGCATTCGGAATTAACAAAAATGGGAAATTAAATATCGTCCCCCTTTTGCCAGATGCATGAATGTGCAAATTTATTAATTTTGAGAAAGCTTGAAGCCGAAAATATTTTGTAGAAGGTTGCCACATTTTTGAAAATTTTAATTTAATTTAATTTGGATGTCAAAAGAAAACGTTTGAGAAAGCTTGAAGCCGGAAATATTTTGTAGATGGTTGCCACCTGTTGGAAAATTTTAATTTAATTTAATTTACAAAATAAATAAAATTTTGCAATATGGGTATTCAACTAAAGAGGGTTAGGAGAGTTTACTGATGAAAATATTTTTGAGCAGGGTTGCCACATATGTTGTGCAAAATTTTATTCAATTAAATTGATAAAATAAATGAAATATTAAACAAAAGCGTTTTAAAAATTTTACTGTTGAAAATATGTTTGAAGCGGGTTGCCACCTATTTGAAAAATTTAATTCAGAAGAAAAGGTAGATACCGGATAAGTTTACCTTTGAAAAAAGTTCTCGATATACAGACTCCAGGCCGCTGTGGTNTTCATGATGAAATGTCAAAGCATACTGAGCATCTTTCTCTTTGACACCATGTCTGAAATCCCACGTGATCTGTCAAATACTAATGCATGAAAATCCTAACCTCAAAAAAATCACCCGTTATAAATTAAATTAAAATCAGAAAGTCGATACCTTACCTACTTTCTAAGTAACTTCGAAGATATGCACATTAACTAACACCTACATGTGTTTGAAATCTCACTTCATAAAATTTTAGCTAAAAACTGATTATTGATTTGTGTGGCTTTTTTAAGGCGAAACTAAAGTAAAAACTGTCTGTTATTGTTTTGAGTAGAAAATTACATTCGTAAGAAGGAAAGTTCAATTTTGAATTTATTAATGGATTTAAAAATTTGTGCCAAATTTAATTTATTCTTGGTTCCGAAAATGTCTTTAAAATTCTCGAACGGCTCTGAAAAAGCCTGAGAGGTCCGAGAAAGTCCACAACAAATTCAAAAATTTTTTAATTTTTTGTCTGTGTGAATTTTTCATTTTGTTTTCTGTAGTAATTGTTATACAAAATAGACACTTTAAACTTATTTTGCTTAACTGATTTCTAAATTAAAGCTATACCAATTTTTAGCAGTCAAACTTTAATATTGGCCAGGATGTCTAACGGTAAGTGTTGCTGTCGAGAAAATTTGTAGAATAAAGCCGATTTATCCGTTTTTTTTTTTTTTTTTTAATTTGAAAATGTGGAACTCGAAACCGGCTTTGAAAAAAAGGCGAATAATCGAACACCCTGAAAACTAAAATCAATAAAATATTTTAATATAAATTTTTAAACGAATTAAAAAAAAAAAAAAATTTCGGAAGACACTTTTAATGGAAACTTAGGTACTTTTAAGACAAAAATTATTTGGGGTGCATTACTTTAAACTCAAAAAATATATATATTTAAAAAAATTTTAAAGCTTATTTATCGAAAATGTGATTTTGGTCGATAACACCCTCTTTTGTCAGAACAGGTCACATATGTATATAGGCTATTCCATGCAAAATTTATGCCTAAATATTTTTTGGTGTGAAATATTTTTATTTAGATTATTGAAAAAAAGGAAAATACATATTTTTTTATTTCATCATGATATTCGAAAGTCCCAAAAAAAAAAATTGCGAAATATCTTTTTTAATTTTTTTTGCGGTTAATAACTTATTTGTCTTAGATAATTAGTTAAGTATTCGAAGTGTGCGTAATTACATAGGCTCTCCATGCGAGTGTAATATGGATTTAAATAAACAATTTATTGCATTTAAAAAAGGCATTTTATTATTTTTTTTTACACTATCAGGGAGAGTCTACGTAATTGCGCACATTTTGAAATCTTAACTGGTTTTCTCTGGCAAATAGTTTATTTATTTACTGCAAAAAATTAAAAAAAAATATATATCTCAGTGACTTCAAAATTTGGAAATTGTTTTTCGAGATTTTCGAGTATTACGACGAAATGAAAAAATTTGTGTCTTCTTTTTTTTAAAAAAAGAATGTAAAAAAATATTTGTGATAAAAGAAAATATATTGAGGCGTAAATTTTGCATGGAATGACCTAAATTTAAATTTACATATGCTGGAAACGGATAATGTAGAAATTTATAGATATTTTTCTAGCAGCAAATTTCTCTCATACCGTTATGATGTGGTAGTTTGAGCAGTGTCAGTTAGTTTAGTAGAAAGCTCACATCAACTGCTTTTTATTTTTCAGAAAAAAATTAAAACAAGTGCTCTGATTAACATTGCTAGTGGAATAAAATAGAAATTATCGATTGCATAGGATTTATATTTAGAGTGCACATTACATCGGTTTGGCTCTCACCATATATGAATTTCCAACTGCGTGGGAATTTCGGAGTATACTTATTTTTGATTGACCATTTTGCTTGCTTCTACTTTGAACTTAGTCATGTTGCAGTCTACCAAGCATAGATTAATACCTAAGCGCACACATATATATGTATATATAAGCATATGTATAATGACGAGTTCATGCATATAAGCAACAACATATGTACTACAATAAAAAATTAAAAAATAAATTGATTAATTTTCTAATTTTCATGCATATATTCTATAATGAGCTGCTAAATGAACATACACACACGCACATGCATTATTAGGCTTATACCGTTAAGTGAGCATTAATCAACTATAATTTATAGTGAATCTCTTAACTACATATGTACATATATTATATGTATGAGGTTTCTGCTTTATGCCGCCACGACCTACTCACACCTGCGCTAGTGTGGTGATGTCGAAAGATGAACGGGCTGGTGCGCTGAGTGTGTTTCGGTGAATTTAATTTCAAGATTTCTTTTCATGCTTCTTTTGGATAGACTTTTGTTCTTATTTTTTCTTCCGTTATTTTGCATCATTTCACTTTCTTGAGTGTAATTTCACTGCCTTTGTTGAGAGTAGGTTTAAAATTTGTTTAAGTTAATAAATGTTTGTTAATTTTGTTTGTCTCTATGGCTAGGGCTAGTTGCTTTGTAAGTTAGACCGGGTCGATCACGATGCGAAAGATAAGAGTTTGTATACAGTGTGTGTTAAAAAAAAAGAAATAATAATAATCTCCATAAATAAGATGCGGGTGAACGCAATGTGGGCACTACAGAGCTGAGTACTGTCGGCTCTCCCTTCACCAACCATTATGGTAGCAAGGCGAAGACGGCAGCCTTTGCCACCTCAGGTGGGACTGACGTTCGCATATTTCATGCTTCTCCTGGGAGATTGGTCAGGCGATCATTCGCTTATAAAAAGGTACGACCTCGACTGCGGTTGTATGGAAAAAAATTTGTCAAAAATCAGGTAGGCGCAAGGCGAAAAAATGCTTGGAACGCTCTAAAAGAAGTGAAAATGCGAGGGGTGTATCTAAGCCCGTGTACAGAAATACAGCCATATGGTCAGAGACTATCTGTGAGTCTATAAATGTCCATTAATCTCCATTAAATTCTCAGGAGCATAGCTGAGGCCATCGACGTGTGGTAGGGCATAAAACTCAAACGAAACCTAGCTAAGGAATTTCGTCGATATCTCGTAAACGGGAAAGCTTTTTCAGTATATGACTGGAGTGTGCAGAGATTTAAAGAGACGAAATTGATTAGTCCGCCAGCCTGTACCTACTACTGTTCATCACTCAGGGATCAGCTAGTGTTATAAAAGAACTGATCTCGTCCCCACGACAGTCGGATCTACGTAACCGGATCAACATAGATTTATATCTGGCCAGAAACTGTCACTCCAGCAATTATCTCCAATAAGTTTTTTGGGAATTTGTATGCTGTTTCAACAGCAAAAACAAGAACTGATCTGCCGAATCTACATTGGTGTGAGACAAGCCAAAGTTAATAACATATTTCATCACAGAAGCCCGAAAGGGGCGAAGACGACGGTGAAAGCCGGGAATCGCGCGCTGAATTAAGGCTAGAGAAGGAACCGTCTCCAAATACCATTTGCAGTGATGCATGAAGATGGCTGAGGAATCCAGTATTTTGGTCGGCCCAAAAAGCAGAATAACATATATGATAAGGCAAGTCGTATTTACAGATTACCCTGCAGTATTTTCGTTGCGCGTAAGTTAGCCTGAGAGTCTTTCGTAAGCCCTGGATTCGTAACATTGGCTAGACACAACTCTGAGTCTGGGGAAAAATCTCTAAGAATAATTCGCTTCTTCGCACATCTTTCAGGCCCGAAGATCGTGTGCAGACTGCCTTAGCGAAGGAAGCCTGCCCCTTTCGGTGGAGGTATTGGCACTAGCGGCAGCAGCGACACACCTTCACAAGACATCGAGGAAGGCCGCAAACGTGTACAGCTTGTAATGGCGAGTTATTTCTATGGTGCACAAGACTTTCAGTTCACCTGCCCCTAATGTATGCTTATGGAGCTTTGGAAAGTTTGGAGTAATGTTACATAGAGGTTTGCTTATATTTTTACGCCAAACTATTGGCGAAATTTATTAAGAAACAAATTTTAGATCAACTTAAAACTGCAATTTGTTCAAGGACGTGAAGCAAACAAGAGCTTGACTTTTCGCCGAACACAGCTTGACCACCTTCAGCTTTAGACTTGGAATGATTTCAGTTGCGTTTCGGTACACAATTATTATTCTATTCTTGACTTTGAATTTAAAAAAAATGAAGCCAAACTCCACACTTAATAACGGCCAATCAATTTTGTCGGCATCTAAAATACGCACGTAACTACATTACCCGCATGCGACAGAATGAGGTCAAAGCATGTGAGTACTCGAATGTCATACGTCATCTCTTATCCATATATGAACATCCATGAATACGTACATATGTATATGTGAGTGAGGCACCAAACATCATATTGACCAACCGAGCATGCGCAAAAGGTAAAATATTAAATGAACTGAAAACAGCAGGAAGGCTCGCCGTACGTCAAGCGCTTCAATGAGCGGCAAATGGAAACATTTTCGGATGCTTGTATGAAATGGTAATGCATCATCAGCCAGCGGTAGCAGCAGGTAGTCCACAACAACAACAACAACAACAACCACATTGCAAACGACCTATAACGGCAACAACTTGACATTAAGTGCGTTGCTGACTGACCGACAAATTCAGCGCTGAACCACATACGAGTACACATACTTTGACTTTGGCGTGTATCCAGTCAACTGACAAGCTAATGGAAGAGTTTAACTTAAAGCAGCAGTCAAAATATGAAATGATTTGAAGTGAATGAGTTCCATTTGCTTACAACGGCACTGCAACTCACACTCATCCAACAGCTGACAAACGTTTGAAGGCAGCAGCTTACGCGTTAGTGGAAGTCTTTTGTGTAGATACATATGCATGCATGCTTATATATAAAATTGTTAAGCTCGTTTTTTTTTCTTGTTTTTAATATTTCTCACGCTGTTTGCCCTAGTATTCAGCCAGTAAGTTGTTTAACTGTAAAATATTTATTTCCAATATTTTATTATAAATATACATATGTAAATATTTTAGTTATTTTTTGCTTTTCAACTGTTCATTTATTTTCAGGTTTTTGTTTTTTTTTTGTGGTTTTTTGGTTTTTTGCTTGTCATCTTCATCATTCCCATCATCCAGTTTTCTTAGGCACTTTATACTGTATACACATGCATACATCTTGCGTGAAGTCGATTAAAAGAGATTTACATATTTATAAGTGTGGGATTTTGTTGATTTGCTCTAGACAGCCAGTGACGTAGATCGCAACATATACATACTTGGTTGTTTCAAAACTCACAAACTCAACCCGGCTTGGACATGTCTTCTCACTACTTTCGGTTGCCATGCTGAGCAAAATGAAGCGTGAAATACACTTTGCATTGTGCTCGTAACGATTCTGCGGTCAACGGCTGTGATGGCGTTTGGTGATGTTTTTTAAGCAACTGATCGCATTGTTTGACTGTAACTGTTATTTTATTTATTGTTACTATTAGACCCCGTTTAGACACGTTAAGTCTTGTTGTACTTTTCCCCTCTCTTCTCACATCCTTCAACTACGAACGAGCAGACTTGAAATCAAGATTTGACTTATCTGAAAAGTGTCTTACTAATGTCAAAATCAAATGGAAAATGTGTAACAGGAACTGAGTTTTGTGGTTTTAATGAATTTGAAGTTTGTATTTTTCCCCCTTTTATTCAGTAGCCGGTTCAATGGAAATTTTGTCCAACAATTGATTATGCGGATGTTGTTGGCTGGTGAGCTCATTTAATTGTAAGCGTAGTGTACGCTTTAGAATCATTTTCAGTTCCTTATTAGTTGTGTCCGGTATTTTTTTTATTACTCATATAATTTTTTTGGAATTTTTATAAGTCATTTGGAGTAAATTGTTGTATGCTTAGATTTTCCATTTAAAGTTCGCCCACATACATACATATAGCCCGCGATAGCACATCATTAATTTTTTTCCAACGGTGCTATGCACACTCTTCCATATAGAAAAGTTATTTTGCATGGAAGAAAATGCGTGATACCGCAAGAAAAAATTACTAAAAATCAACGCAATTTTTTAGCAACTTAAAACTTGCATTTTATTAAACTAGAATTTAATAAGCTATAAAACTGCATGCCAAAATTATTCTAGAAGTTAAGATTAAAATCTCTTGGAAATTGGAATTCAAAGTTTGTGGAATTTTTATAATTTTTGTGCAAAGTCTGAAATTCAGATTTATATGGTATTTGTTAGACAAAGAGCAATACTTTTATATAAAAATAATGAACCTTAAAAAAATCAAAAGACAAGTGCTCAAAACTGGTAACAATATTGATGTGCTATCGTTTTGTCGCGGACTGTACATACATATATATGGGGGGTTCCATACCAAAACGGACGGGGCTCACACTTCATTTGTTTGATTTGTTTAAAATTTTTAGGGTTGATGCCTAAACATAAATAATAAATTAATATGAAATTTGAGCTTCATTAATACATTTTTAAAAACTTTACAACACAAAAACAAAAACAAATCGATTTAATATTGTTCCAAATATCTCGAGAACGGGACGAGGAAAAAATTAAAAAAAATCACACATACTTGTACACACATCAAAATTTTCTAAGATAAGAAATATTTTAAATTTATTTTTTCTTGAAAAATTTTCACATACACATTTTTTGATAAAAAAATTAGTTTTTGAAAATATGCCGTCTCAAAAAGAAAATTTGAAAAAAAAATCACATTGTAGCTCTGGATATTACACAATATTTAAGTATCGTATTATGGGGGTGTACTCTAAAATTATTTGAGCTATGAATTTTTGTTTTACACCGAAGTTGAGTAAGATGAGTACATTAAAAACTTGCAAATATTTAAAATTTTTTTGAGTATGCAGTTTTGTAGCCCATTCAATTTTAGTACATATGATAAAGTGCAATTTTTAAGCTACTGCGAAATTGCTTTGATTTTTAGTATGTTTTAAGCTGACGGCTTTTTGCCCAAATTGACAAAAATAATTGCCAAAAATGTACAACAAACACATAATTTTGACATTAAGAACTGCGCAACAAAATCTCAGCAGTTCTGGAACCACCATATTGTATGAATTTCCCTTGGATTGAATGGAATGATTATCTATTTCACTTAACCGTCTTATTTGTTGTCAAGAAAATGTTGTAAATTTAACTCGGAGTAAATTACATAGCATCCTCAATTACTGACACATCGGAGATCTCGTAGTTTCAACGTATTGCTTTTCCATACCAAGGTTATTAAGTACACCGAGTTTTGTAAAAATTAATAAATCGGTTACTGAGATATATATTTGTGGTCATAAGTGGGTGGCGCCACGGCCATTATCAAAAAAAAATTATAGTAACCTAATTTAATGCTAAGAGGTTATTCCAAGAATCGATTTTGAGTGAATTAGCTCCAGTAATTTCGTGTTCCTGTAAATTAACTTTATATGTTAAGTGGGCGTGGTTATCGCTCGATTTCAGGAACTTTTAGTAGATATGTTAGATATAGCCTAGGCAAAGCTCGTACCGAGTTTGGTATGGTTTAGTGAAGTGGATTCTGAGATACAGCATTTCATCATAAGTGGGCGGGGCTAATCCCGTTTACTAAAAATTTCATAACTATCCTATTTTGTTCCAAAATTTTACTTCACATATTTACCAATTTTCAACAATTTGCGTACAATATTTACTGAAATATCGTAGATTTATCTAAATTGACACTTATCTAAAATTAAACGCTTGTATACCCAAAAGCCAACGTAAAGAAAAACTTCCTAACTTCATGTGTGCCTATCTAGGAACTTTCTTTACTTTATAATATTTAATAATTTATTACTGAATTTAAAGTGAAATAAATTACATTTTTTTTTTATTTAGTGAAGTCAAGTGGTAAAAAAAACTTAGTCAAAAATTCCATAATAACTACTTTCAGAGGCTATCCTCCTGCTGATTTTGACGATTTAAGGCATCACTCGACACCATACTACATAAGTACATTTTCGGATTCCAGCAGAAATCTCTTTGACTTAGAGAACTGCCACAAAACCGCTTCTGCTTTTCTTCGTCATTCCGCTGCTACTGATAATCTCCATACGTATGTAAGTGTCCACTATATAATTTGACTGATGGAATTTTCTTGCAAACTCACTTAGAAACTCAATCACTCACGCACGCACCCAAGCACCTGTTGACGAGGCAGTTTCTTGTACAATTTTCACTTTGCCAACGAAAGACTTAAGAAGCAAACTTGAAATAATTAAATGTACTTTAATTTAAATGCGTTGCTGAAAAAGTAAATTGAAAACCACGAATTCAAAAAAAAAATCCAAAACAATTGAAAGAAAGTGTAAACAAAATGGTGTTACGCGAAAATATATAAACAACAACAATTAGGCCATTAACAGGAAATCGTAAAGGTTGCAAATGAAAATGAAAAAAAAAAATTCGCTGCTAAATTCCTAAGCAGCTCAGCTACATTGGCTTAGGGTGGGAATATATTTTATATAGAAAAAAGTGCAAATATGAGTGTGTATCTGTAAACGGTAGCTTCTTTTGCACTAGCCTTTATGCCCATCATAATACACACCGGTGTCAAATTTATGACATTCTCATTGGGGTGGCAGCAGCCAGCGAAGAAAAACGAAAGCCAACCATTGTGAAGAGATCATTAACCAGTTAGCTGTGAGACATCACCCAAAATTAATAACATTAAAGTAGCTGGCGAAAAAGATAAATTAAATATGAAAAATTACAGGGACCAAGTGTGAATAAGTCATGCAAAAACAAAGCGTGACAACAACAACAGCAGCACCAGGAGGAGAGAAAAGCAAAAGAAAATAAAAAAAATACAAAGAATAATTACAAAAAACAGTAGTAAAAAAAAAGGGCAAAGTAAAGATACCGGAAAGCTCGTTATTGTCGCGGCACCGCAAGCGAAATAAAAAATTCTCAGCCGTAAACAACAATTTACGACTACATGAAATTAAAGTGGAGAGAAGCCACCAACTGACCCAATTTACAGTCACTTAAGTTAAGTGCCAACGACGTCATACCCGAATACAAACCGCACATCCTAGGCAACAAAATTGTAACACCACCAACAACCAACAGCAACAGTGGCAACAACCGAAGTGACAATAGCAAAATGCAAAACGCTGAACCAGCCACCAAAGCCAGTAAATGAAAGCTAACAGCCACCAAATTAAAAGCGCTACATACTCGTAATAAGAAATGAGTAACAAGAAAATAATTATTTGAAACGAAATGGAAAAATTAAAAAAAAAAAACAAAGTTATAATAATGAAGTGTAGTGCATATCAAATGAAATTTTCGAGCGGGTGTAGTCTGTGCAGCAGTAGCGGATATTAACCAGTTTGCGTGGACAGTTGTGGCAAGTTGTGGTGGGCTCATCCACAAGTGAATATTCCAATGGCATGTCAAATATAGCAACTCATAAAAATCAGGTGATTTGAAGTGCGTGTTTGCTTGTAAATATATTTGCCATGCAGTAATAAGCGAGAAATGTAAATTAAAGCATAAACTCCCACACAAGCACATGTGCTGGAAGATTGATATAACAAAAAAAAAAAAATACCAAAACGGAGTAATAAAAATTTCAAAGTGGCAAGTGAGGCACAGTGGTGATAAGTATGTAGAGAATTTCTGTGTGTAAAATTTCTGCATATCGTATCTACTGTATTTACGAATAAAAAAAAATTAATTTCGTTTGTTCAGTTCGAAAACGGCTTGACTGATTCGAATAACTCTTTCTTTTTGATTTCTTGGTTATAAGCTCCTAATGGCTTACAAATATAAAAAATACAGAGCTGCCGCCTGTTTGAAAAGTTTCGATTGTTTACGTTGATAAAACAAACGAAATATTACTATTTGGGTATCCAACTAATGAAGACTAAAAAAGCTTAATTTGGAAAATATTTTTCAAGTGGGTTGCCACAGGTTTCAAATATTAAATTTAATTAAGTTGGTAAGACAAATAAGTTATTATTGCAATATGGATATCAATCTAAATTTCCTTAAAGCTTAATTTCCAGAATATTTTTGACCAGGGTGGCCACATGTTTGAAAATTTAAATAAAATAAATTGATAACGTAAATTTAATGTGGCAATATGAGTGCCAAATGAAGTACTTAAATGAATTTTGCAAAACCCCTTTGGTCCAGATATATTTTATAAGGGTTGCCGCTTATATTAAGATTTCTGCTGAGAATTTTAGTAATAAAGTTGAAATAAAAATTATTCAATTACAAAACGAATAATATTGAAAAAAAAACAGGTACTTATACAGACGCCTGAAAAATAAAAACGTAAAAAAATATTAAAATATCAAATAAAAACTGTTTAAAATTAATTTTTTTTTGGCTTTTTTCATATATGCATGAATTTCTTATGAAATAAAAGGCGGGAGACCGTTAGCAAAAAAATAAAAAAAAAAACTCAATGCCAGTTTTTGTAAATTGCACTTGCTTTATAAAAAACTGCAAAAGTATTCTCAAAAAAAAAAAAAAAAACAAATATATCAAAAATCCAACGCGCCTTTTTAGCCGGTTGAAACTTGCGCTTCATCAGAATCAAATTGTATGGGCTATAAAACTGCATACCCAAAAATATTCTAAAGATTCAGATGAAAATGTTGAAATTTTGATGAAAATTTGTAAAGGTTTCCCCAATTTTGTTTAAACTTTGAAACTGTGATTTATATGTTTTTCATTAAAGCTTGGATGGTGTTTTTTATGGAAAAATAACACAAAAAAATTAGCTCGAAAAAAATTACGAATATTTAAAAAAAAATCAACACGTGCTCATTTGTTTGAGTCACTGTACATGCATCAGTGCACATATAAAATATAGTGCTCGTACGTAAAACGTAATATACTGACGCACAGCTTCGCGCTGCTCCAAACCAAGCAGCCAGAACTCAAGCAGCTCAACGGTCGTGAATCCATCATGTTGAAGATGTAATATATTTAGTTAAATTTAGATATCAGTTCAGAAAAATAACTACGAAAATATATTGAATGGGACGCTGAATTACGGCCGAATCGTTGCTTTCTGTCGCTAGTAAGGCATTCGATTATGTGACTCGGTATTCGAGTTATTAAAAAAATAGCAATTAGAAAAAACCGGTTTCCATTTCCAAACAAAAAAAAAAAAAACCGGATAAATCGAGTTTATTTTCGATATTAATTAAGCAAAATAAGTTTGAAGTATTTTGGATTACAATTAAAGAAAGAAGGAATAAGTGAAAAATTTACACTTAATTGGGCGCACCGATCTTAACAAAATTTGATTGATAAAACAACAGTCCTTTATAGGGAAAAATACGAATTACTTCGGAATGAGAATAAACCATTCGCTGAACCAGCCCAACTGTACAGCTACAAGCGAGATCCAATCAACACCTTTGTCAACTTTCACCCGCAATTTCCACCATAGGAGACCACCACCCCCCACCTATCGTAGACGAAGCGTTTGTATTGCATTGTGAGACTGGTGATACTTTGAAACAACACCATTCTGGATATTGCAGCAGGTTAAACTGTTTAGTCCAATTTTAATAAGATTCCTCCCACGGCATTAACCGCCTCTTCAAATGTCCACTCGCATCGGCTCATCTGATATCACGCCCCCCACTGCCCCCCACACTCTTTGAAACCGGTTTGGAAAAACTGAATTAATCAGCCTAGTCAGTAGGCAATAGATCTAGACTAATAAACGCGTTGTTGAAAGTATACGAGTAGCTTCTCATTTGGGAATTGTATGAAACTGAAAAATAATTTAAAGGAATTAAAGGAAAAAAATATGATATTATGACAATATGACTCGCTGTAACACGTCATGAATTCCATAAATATAAAAATCTTACGTCTTGCACGTAGATACAAAGTTTGCCAATTTTATTTAAAACTGCGAGATTATTTTTTCGTATTAAAGTTATTATTCAGTTTTAAGAAAAATTTAAAATAGAAATCTCCTTTCGTAAACATAAAAACTCTGCTGATTCGAAGTAAATTTGCAGTTTGTATATATTAGCCGAACGTGCTGAAAATTACACTAAATTTAATTGATCAAAAAATCTGAACAAAAAGTAAACAACTAAATATTGAGGTCATTACTTTTTTGGGTGTAACAAAACATTTTTGATCCACTAAACCTTTTTATTGCAAAAATAATTTTACAATCGATATTAAGGTGTAGAAGTTTTCTCTGAAGCTTCTCTTGCGAGCAATTTAATTAAAAATTGTTTCAATAAAAAAAAAATATATACCCACTGTATATTGGCGATAAATCTCTAAGCTACACTTTTATGATCACTATAGCATAAATATTGAAGCTATTGCATTATTCCTAACAAAATACAATTTCAGCATTAAACATTAAACAAAATGTATGCAGTCGTAATGAATTTGCAACATAGTGACAAAAGGAAAGCAAAGTGCCGCCGCTAAGTGCTGGCTGGTCATTAAAGCGTTTTAAAGCAAATTGAAGCGGTCAAATTTCATCATACACATTTGTACGTACATATGTATGTATAAGTATGTGTATGCACATGTGTTTATCTATGCAATCAAAAAATTTAGGCCGCGTGTAGAGATTTTTACCGATGGGAACTTATAACTTCCGATGGAAATGCGAGTGAAATTGGACCAAATGCTTTCAGCATTGTAAAATGGCAGAAAGGCATAGCATAACAATGAAATGCATAGCCAAGAGCGTAAAGAAATTAATCAATAAAATACAATGGGAGCAAAAAAAATTACAATGCAAAAAAAAAAATCTTTTAATTGAAGCTTTTCAAATGTTGCTGCAAGTTTGTATGCAAATAAAATAGTTTTCGGAAAAAGATTTTTTAAACGATTCAACGGAAATTAACGAATGCTGTTTTAATTTTTACCAATAGATATGTAACAAGTAATTTTTAACAAAAAAAAAAACCGACTTAAAAAATATATATATATATCTATATATTTCATGATCCAATAATCGGATCTAAACCAAATTAGTATGGGACCACCTCTGAGACACTACCTTTCCGTTGCAAATTATTGAAATCGGTTGGCGTGGTGCAAAGTTATGCTGTAACATACATAAAAAAAAAAAAAAAAAAAAAAAAATATTCCGACGAACTGATAACCTCCTCCTTTTTTGGAAGTCGGTTAAAAATACGTTCGTATCTATGTGCTTATATATATTTGTGTAGCACCTCGTATTTATGTACATTTATTCATTTGATTATTTTGCTTCTGCTTTTTCATCGCTTTTGCTAGTTAACAAAGCGTTTTTTGCTTTAGGGCAAAAATCAAGTTTTCTCGAAATATTTAATAATTGCATAGCTAAAAAATAAGCGCCAAAAGCAGCACATTTTTTTCTGGTAAAATTAACAGATGCACAACCTCAGTTCAATTAAATTTTGTTGAGCTTCAACCATTTCCCTTTTTTTGTAAAGCTTTTTACAAGCTTTAATTTAACTTCCTCATCCCGCGGACATTTCCAATCGATTTTAAACTAACTTTCCATCAAGCTAGAGACGAGAAATTTTCAGTATAGTTCCAACCTAATTCCCTAGATGACCCAGGGGTCTTAATACAAACAGATAATAGAGCGTAATTTTCTAAAGAACGTAAAAACGCTATAAATTTGTTAAAGCTGCCGGCACTAGTAAATAATAAGTATAGTTTCAGGTGCTAGTAAGAGAAATACCGGCAATTGACTTCAACTGTGTTTACCATGGCCAAACTGTGAAGTTTTCGGCCCTTCTGTTAAGAATTACATTATTTGGTTTCCTCACGCATGGAGTTAGTGAAATACAGAGATATGCGTCTTAAAAGTGTACATACTTTTACTATCCCGGAGGCGAAAAATGTCAGTTAGTACGATGTGCTTCTTCTGAATACTGTTAAGGCG
Organism: Rhagoletis zephyria; assembly: GCF_001687245.7. NCBI lineage: Eukaryota > Metazoa > Arthropoda > Insecta > Diptera > Tephritidae > Rhagoletis > Rhagoletis zephyria. The sequence continues at coordinate 332,247 of NW_016157163.1, read as the reverse complement.
ATATGGATAATGCTACATTTACTACGTTTATACGCATGCATAAGTCGCTTTAATTCATTTCGCCGCGATTCAAAACATATGTATAAACTGAATTTCAATTCGCTTTGAAAGAGCGAAGTGTTTTGGCTCACACTCCATTTCAAATCGGTAGTTTAATTCTCCAGACAGTTAGAAAGAGTGTATAAACACTGCTCTCACTCAAAGCGAATTGGAGATCAGCTGTTCCGCTCAAATTCCAAATAATCGCATCAATATTTAAAAGCTGATTAATAATAATCGTTCTTTTTCTTTGCCACGATTTTATAATGCCGAATAAAATTAGATTTTTATCACTTTCCATTATGTTAACTTATAAAATATCAAATGAAAACTGCTGATTTTGTTTGCTTTTGAAGACGGTGCCGCTATAAAGCCGTAAGTATAGACACTAGAGCGAAATGTGTACGGTGTCAATGCGCTTTCAATTAAGTCGATTATTCTGTGCGTATAAACGTAGTAATAGTCGTGTGCCGTGGGATGTTAAAGGCAAACGAAAAAATGATTGTCTACAATTAACATACCGAAGTGGTAAAAAGGCTTAGCTTAGGTGAAAGTGCTTCAGTTTAAGATCGAATTGACATTTAAAGAACTTTTTAAGATAAAAACTTTATAGGAGATGTTTGCTCATAGAGCACTGGTATGACAGATTCTGTTGTGAATTCTTTGGGAAGATAAAATATCTGAAATGTGGTGATCTCCGAAATAGCTGCTATAACTTCTACCGCTTAAGCATTGTTGTTTTTCCATTTTTCCTAACAAACAAATCGTGGTACAATGCTCAACAACACTATTGAAATAAATATACGCTACAATAAAAATTGACATATATCGGAAATTAGTTTGAATGAATCAGCTGTTAACCTTGTGTGATATTTCGATATCTGGAAATTTACTCCTTTTTCAATTTCGTACTTTCGTAAGGAGTACAAACCTTTTTCCACCTATTATTTTTTTGTCATATACAGGGTCTAAAATAATAACTGTAGCAAAGTTTTTTTTTGAAAAATAAAATGGTTATTTATAGATTGTGCAAACAAGTAGTTTATTGTTAATTTTCCAAAGATTTTACTAATTTTGTTAATCAGTTTTTAAATTTTAAACTTTGTTTTGGTTTAGCAGTGGTAAAGACTTTGAGAGAAAAGTCGGTTCGTCGGTTACATTAATACATATCTTCTGTAACCATAGGCTAATTTCGCCCGTTTGAGTCCTTTATACTCCCCCTTTTGTCCAACATATGGCCTCATACTCCGCAATCGAATAGATTCGGAACCAAGGCCGTCGAGAATAAACCCGGGCCCAAAGTGGTCGATATTTATTTACTTTTTGGTAAGTTTTGTAACAATAAATTACACAAAGAATTAAAAAAAATTTTACTCCCTTTTAATGTTTGTACTTTTTTTTTTCTATCGAAGATAGAAATGTACTCCTTTTTCCGTTTCAGAATTTGGCAACCCTAGATATTTCTGTAGAGCACGTACCGGGCACGTATTGGGCTGAGTACTTCAACTAAATAAGACACCGATTTTTTTCCTAATTCGTGACACATTGGGCGCGTTCATAAGACTTACATAGCTCTTGCCAACGGTTGACTATTTGTTTTAGAAACGCGCAGTTGGGTAGTTCCGCTCAGTTCAAGAGTTGCCAACTTACCGCTATTTTTTCCATAGTAAATTTTTTTTTGCTAGCTGAGGTCAACGTATTTTGCTCAACCGGATCGAAAACATTTACGCCGCTTATATTAAATGTACTAAGCTCATAAATGAAGAGTCAGCCCTTAATAAAAAAATTATGTCCGGATTATATAAAAAAGACCAAGAAGTTGAAAATATAATAATGTAAAAAAAAAATTTTTTTTTAAAAATAAGCCTTTATTTAATATTTACAATCAAAGGAACTAAAGAAAATGTTGCAACAAAAGATTTCTTAGCAAGAAAATTGTGTTAAAACTGCACCAAAATTAATAAAATAAAATAAGTTCAGCTTTCATTAAAATTACTAAGAGCCATATAGTGAAAGGAGTTACTCAAACTCTAATAAAAATTAAGTGGAGTCCTCAAAATATTCGCATTTTCTAACATCTTTGGTAATCTGGAAACTGGCAGGGTACAGCTGAAAACTTCGGGAGCTATTGTACGAAAATTGACTGCTTAGGCTTTAGGACCAAAAGTGAGCTTTTCTTGCTTTAGCTGCAACGAATGTATCCATAATTACCTTGAAATTCAACTTACTGACCAATTTTGATTCTAAGTACAAGTTAACTAGCCCCCAAAAACCTACTTTGTATTGACCATGAACGATGAACATTCTTAATTCTTGCTAAAATACTAAACCAATATTCGCAACTCCATGCGCATATTTGGAAAAAACCTTTCAAATTTTTATGTTAGTAGCATTAAGAAGTTGTATGGAGACAGAAAGAATAAAAATTTGCAGCAAACGTGTTTTTTCGGGTGAAAACTTCATTGGTTGAATCCTCTGACACATCAACGAAAAATTTATCGCTGTTTAAAGTTCGCCTTCCTTCTTATGATGAAAATTTCTGAGGTTCAGAACCCTCAGCCCTTTCGTCGGTCTGCTCATAGTTCTACATTGACATTGCTTTCTGTGACTTATTCAATCAGAATACTTTACATCAAGCTATTTCTTATGGTTTGCAAACAGGATATAGTCGGAGGATTATAAGTCCAGAGAGTAGGCTAGGTGGGTAACACTAACGAAATTTACCCCTCTGAAGCGTTGTCAAAACTCAGAAGATTGTCTCATTTTATGCATTTTAAATGAATTAAAGTTTATCAGACAAACCTTTTAAAATGAATTTGTCTACTATTAGCCTTGCTAACATAGTAATTATCCACCTTATTTTTAAACAAATACATACTTAATAACATTTATGTATTAAAAAATAACAAAAAGCTAAAAAACCTTCGACAATCTACATACCAATGGCAGCATTTTTTGCCAATTCTTTATTTGTCATTGCTGTGGAATTTCAGTTGGGTGATTAGCAAACCAAAGCAACAACAGCTAAACGAAAAACAAAAACAAAAAAAAAAAAAATCGTCCGAAATATTTGGTTGCAAAAATACGAGAAATACACAGAAATGAACTGTTCCAATGGCGCATTTATAATAATTACAAGTTAATTTAGCATGTAATTAACTAATTAGGCAGGCGATTACTAAATCAAGTATTGTATTGTTTAGTTGTTGCGAAGCGGCGCGAGCGCGCGCGCGCGCACAGAAATACAGAGAGACGACAGTCATTGCAGGTGCCAGGGTGCCGGTGGTTTGGGGCGCCGGGCCAGTTCGGGTTGCGACGCGCTGTGGTAATGGCGCTGTGTGGCGGTATGTGGCAAAGGTGAATATTAGTCGATTTTTCGAGAGAGGCGGTCGACTTGAGAAAATATCTTCCGGCAACACCTTCTTTAGCACTTCAATTTAGAGGCAGGGTAAAGTAGTAGAGGGGGGTACTGCAAAATGCAAAGAACAAAAGTGCCGCACAGCCATTAAAAAAAAATACCGTTCTGGGTAAACAACAGTACGAGCAGCAAACAAATTTTTTAGTTGCAAATTTTTTGCAACACAGATTTTTTATTTTTTTTTGAATTTTTTTTGCGCTCATTTCGGTGTGTTAATTATTTAATTTTATTTTCTTTACACTTAATTTGTGTGCTTTATGCTTGCTTCGTGGTTTATTTATTTATTTTTTTTTGCAGATATGTAGTGCTTATGGCAAATTATTTTCGCCCAACATTTTTTCCTAAACTACATTTATGCGCCGTTTATTCTTAACTTTGCTGTGCGCATTCGAAACGATTAATCATTTTTGCTTCTAACTAATTTGTAAAAACAACATTTTATTTCTGCTAATTTTTTCGCAAAGCGTTTTTTTTATTCGTGCGAATAGTAGTTAATAACTGGTATGCTTGCTGGGCTGATCAGTCACTGCCTTGCCTGCTACTCTGGTTGCCCTGTTAAGGAGGAACGTTGCGCGCAAGGTGCTTATTTGCGAAAAATCATTTGCAATTTTTTTTTGTTTTTGGTTTCTTTGCTATTTTCTCTTTTGCTAAAGAGGTCAAAAGTAGTAAACGAGATTTTTCGCATAGAGGAGGTACCAGATATTTTTTTTCTGTTTGCTACTAAAACGTGGATAGAATTTTTTTGAACTGGTGTGTATGTATGTGTGTTTTATGATTGATTTTTAAATATGTACTTAATAATATTTCTTTCGAAATTTAAGTAAACTAATTAATTAGTGCCCATTAGTAATACGGTGGCAAAAAAATTAATTAAAAACGCGGCACCTTTTAAAATTTTGGCTATTTGGCTTTTGTAAGTATGTAGCTAAAGTTATAGAACAAAAAACTGTAAGTCTAAATTTCAAATTCTGTTCAAAACTTAGAAACTTAGAATGTCAAACTGGTCAAAGACAATTTTTGGAAAAAAGTTTGTTAAGTAATTTTATAGTCTATTAAATTTTGGTAACAAAAAGTTCAAATGTGAATTAGCTACTGAATACCGTTAATTCTTGGAAATTTTTTAAGGGTGTTATGCATATTTTTCACACAATTGTAATGCGGGGTGTGACAGTGTTCAGAAAGCAATTTATAAATCACCGTAATTAAAAAATATTTTAGTTTGTTTTTTATACTTTATAAAAAACTTCTCATAGTGGAAGTCTACAATTTTTTGTTGAATTTTGACTAATGGGTAATATTTCTAGTGTTACAAAAAAGAAAAAAATGTGACGTATATTACCGATATTGTGAATCGGGGTTTTAAATACAAAAAAAAAACTTTTTTTTATCATTTTCTTTATACGTTTGAAGGACTGAAAGTAACATGTCAGCTCATAGCACCGGACTAAATTTCGGAAATAACCCAGTGTTCATAGAAATATGGATTTTATACAGCATGTTAGAGATACAATTTTTTAGGGGGTATTAATTATATTAAAAGTTTGGAATATTTCGAAGGGTGGCTAAAGGTCAATAAACTCAATAGAAATGAACATTTATATAGCTTTATTAAGCCAAAAAATTCTGAAAAAGATATAAAAAAAAAAAATAAAAAAAAAACCAGAAAAAGTGTTAAATTTAATTTTCAAGGTTGGTTTAAGATCAAGAAATTTCTCGCTCAATATGACCTTTAAAATGACCTTCATAAAAGTCAGTTAGTAAAATTTTGGATTTTTTTTTTTACCAAAAAATAGCTTGTAATGAATTTTTTATAAAAAAAATTAAAATGCCCTTGTATGGTGAAATTGATTCCTTGACGCCAGAATAGCCAAAATAGATGTTTAAAAATTTTATTAGAAAGGGGCTTTTATTTCGGCTTTAGAAACTAGTTGGCCAAGTTTAATTTTACTGGACTAAAAAAATAAAAGTCCAGGTTGACCGATTATTTTATTTCAAATAAAATAAAAAAGGTTATAAAAGTCCGGGTCCCTTGTTTCAGGTAAAAAAAATGAAGACCTTCTATTTTTGAAGGTCGCTTTAAAAGTGGATGACAATTTTTTATCCAACAAGATTAGTTGTGCATATTGCATGTCAAAAGCTTTAAACTACCGTTACATTTATTTTGCTATCTTTTCCTGTTCTAGAGATATTCTATTTTGACCCCTTTTTTCCAAGAGGTCGTAAAAAGATTTATAATAAAATATGGAGCTAAATTATAATTAAGTTTTCCAATGTAGCAAACAAAAAAATAATCACAGCGGCACGGAGCAAAAATTTAATTTTACTTTGAGTTGTTAAAAACCAGGCAGAACAAATTTGACCTAAAAAAATTCGAGATTTGATTGTGTAAACGAGATGATTAAAAAACGAGCTTTGATTGAGACTCTAATTATATGGAAACGTACTTTTATATGTATTGGCATTAACCCTCTCTCGTCAAATCCGTCCCTGACTAGTATAAAAATTTTTCCTCTGAATTACAAGGTTCATAAAGCCTTATAATATCAAAAGCAAAAAAAAAATATATATTCAAAAGTTGTTTTAGGTAGGTATTAGCGCTACCTCAAACTTGTGCAATATATTGTACAAAAGTCCGCAAAGGAGTAAAAGGACTCAAGAAAACTCAATAAATATTTCCCTAAGTTTGACGGAATAAAATTTTATATCATTGGAAATGAGTTTGTACATAAAAATAATAATCTTTAGTTAAGATCCTTATTAAAGAATATAAATTTTCTCCATGAGAAGAGAATGATATAAAGAAATTTTGAAAAATTTCAGATAAAATTACAATATAAAACACAAATGGCAGGTTTTAAAAAAACTTCCCGGGTTTTCTGTCTTCAGTAGATCAATAAATCAGAAACCTACACTTTACAACAACAGCACCCTAAGCACAAAAGCACCCTAAGCCCTAAGTGCCTGTTCAACTGCAACCTTCGCGGATGATTGTACAATATAATGTAAAAGACATTCTTTCAGTGTAAAGTACAATATACTGTACATTTTTTTGACCACTCGGGAAAAATATTTAAAATTATGCTAGTTTAATTTTAGCCTTTCTGTATGATGTATTGCTTTTATATTTCCATACTCTGTGCTTTTCCTAGTGATTTTACCTGACTTTCACGTATTTTTTGTACAGTAAATTACCACCACCTGCGTGTCACTGGAATTTTATAAAATGGTCTATTTTTTAATTAAATTCTAAAAATATTTTTGAAACGCTTCCGATTTTGAAATTTACGTAAACTAAACAGTCTAAAACTTCATAAATTTTAATTTGTGCAAAAAGCCGTCAGCATAAAAAATATTAAAAATCAACGCAATTTTGCAGTAGCTTAAAACTTGCACTTTTTTATACTTAAATTTAATGGGCTACAAAAGTGCATACTCCGAAACATTAAAAAAAAAGTGAAAAATTTGTAGTTTACACATTTTACTTAACTTCGGTGTAGAGTGCAACCCATAATACTATACCTAGATATTGCTCAATACTCAGAGCTACCATTGTGTGTTTTTTTTCTAATTTTTTTTTTGAGATGGCATATTTTCAAAAACTATTTTTTTATCAAAAAATTTTTTCAAAATATTTTTTTTTTCATAGAGAATTTTAATGTGTGTATTTGTGATTTTTTTAAATTTTTTTCCTCGCCCCGCGGCTTTTGTATAAAAAACGTGCCTATTCAAGTGAAGCGGGGTGTAAGTGTTGATACACTGATGTGTGATGTTTAATAATGTTTAAACGAAAGGAGTCGAAGCTTAAAGCAATTTATAAAGTTTGCCATTGATTTGCACAAATTAATCATTAATAAATCCTTTTTTTTGGAGGTGCAAATTAAATTAATAACTTCTTTACACTTCAATCAAGCAGACAACCGCAATTTTAGTTAAATACTAAATTAGTGCTATATACATACATACATATATACATCTATAAAGTAGAAAGTGATTGCATTAAATATTGAATGGAATTCAAGTTATGAATGAAAAGTTTAAGCAAAATTTTAGTAACAGCCAGTTCAGTCAAAATTGCTGGGAACACTCGGGGCGATAAAACAAAAATGACTCGATTAATTTGCAATAATGTTATAATAATTTGTTTAGGTTACTTTAGTAACCCAAATGCACAGGTTTAATTTCAAAACTAATAGCTTAGAAAGTTGTAATGACAAAGGCATACATCTTGAAGTGAAATTTCTTGAAAAGAGTAAAATCAAACTAAACCGTTTAAAGAAAACTGTTCGTCGTATTTTTAGCTTACGCTCTGGGCAATAAAGCGCTAATTGTTTTTAAATATACGCTGAATATGGAAATACAAAACGATAAACAAAAAAAAAAAGAAAACATTTACATACATAATATAAAAAAAGAAAAAAAAACAAACTGTAGATTATGAAAAGAAATTAATTGGTCTAAAAGTATACGCTGAAACTAGTTGGCCAGAAAAGGTTCAGCCGCAAAAACTAGTCGAAGGCAAATCTCCTCCTGTGACGTCAAGCGCACGAAAATCATTAACATATTTAAGATGAGTGAAAACTAGAAATGGGTATGTAAGCTTTACAGATTTACATGTAATTTTTTTATATTACACCGTGCGACAAAAACCAAAAAAGAAAAAATTCAAAATACATGAGACAATCAATATGCTCACGAAACGATGGGCCGTATTTAGTGAAATTGCGTTATTGGTTTTTGTCTCTACCGTAAGAATTGTTTTTAAAGATTTTGAAATTTCAAAAGGTTATCTATTCATAAAATTATTTAAAAAAATTTAGAGCAGTGTAGAAAAACAGTATGGATATCGAAGAAAAAGAAAATTCTAATTTTAATTAATTTTATTTTATTTTTTTCAAATAAAGAGAAAATTTTTTTTTAATTAATTTTATTTTTTTAAGCTAATAAAGTTACAATTTTTTCAAAAATTGCAAATTTTAAAGAATAAAATTTGAAAAGGACTTTTTCGGTATCAAACAATTCGTCCATTTGCACAAAAAATTTTAACTTTATTAATTCTACAGGATTCTCTCTTTTATTTGATACCCAATGTGGGTAATTCTGCATTTTATGAGTTTTTTAAATAATTTTTGAATTCATCATATCTTCAAAATTTCAAAGTCCGTTTAAGAAAAATTCTGGTGTATTTTTGGCCCCTGGTTTCGCGAATACATTGATTTTTTGCGTGTTTAAAATAGACTGTCGCGCGGTGTTACGAATCGAAAGGTATAAACGGTATCAGAAATTTTGCAAAAAAAAAAATGTAAAAACTATATACATACATATGTACCTTAATATACAAAGGCCCTATCTCACATCGTCGCCGAAATACGCAAAAAAAAAACCGTAACTATCTAGAAATTCAGAATTCCCTTTTTGATTGATTATGAGAGATATTTTCGAATTATAAGTCCCCATATCGTTTTAACCAATAAAACAATTTTAGTTAGTTACTTTTTTTTGGCATTTCAATGACTACATAAGTTAGGGCCCTTCTATATTAAGGTAACGATATGTATTTGTTCAGAAACAAAGGGCGGCAAAAAACAATAATAAGAAACGCTGAATCTTTAGAGACGTCTGACAAAAGAAATATGAAAATAAATAAACTAAAAAAGTTTAATGTAAATTTATGTTAAAGAAACCCGTAAATAATAACGCGAAGAAATAGAAATTCTACTTCAAAAGAGCTCAGTTAAACTAAATATGTATGTATGTATGCATCTATTTCAAAACAACTAAACAAATCACCGTGCCACTAAATTGGTAGTAAATTATAATCATAACTAATCAAATTTTAATTCATTAGCGAAAAAAAATATTCTTTGTTGCTAAGCTATTTGTGCGTGCTTAGAAAGAGAATAGCAGCTCAGCGAAATACAAAGAGCTTTACATTTTAATCAGCACAGATTGGAATTAAACATTTGCGGTATTTTTTTTTAAATTTTGGTTGCTAGTAACCCGCATACATTTTTGCAATTCTCTAGTTTTTATTATTAATGTCCATGCGACATTTGAAAAAAATATATATTTTAAATTGGCAAGAATAGTAAAGGAATTCTTTTGTTCTACACTTATAACTTTTTACTTTTAACTACTTTTAGCTAATTTGTTTAGCTTGATTTTTGAGTAGCAATTAGCTTTTTGCTTAATCGAACTTGAAATACGCGCATTGCTCATAAATTTAATTTTGGTATTCTACTTAGAAAAACTCGTCTCATAAAGTATAAAAGTGTGTTGAAACATGAATGAGTTAATTTTGAAACGTTAAGCCGCTAATACCGGTTTCGGCTTGAACTTGAATTAAATTTATTTGAGGTACTAGTACATGAGTGAATATTAGTATATGATCAAAAAAAAAAAAAAATACGCTCCACACACATTTAACAACGTGTTTGAACGAGCTTCTCTTTTTGTCACACAAATGGGAGGACCTCACAGTTTTGCGCCACCTTCGAACGGCCTTTTCGTTGCCGAAAAGTATACTGGCAGGCTGACCACTTACTGCCTATCGAGCGGCGAGAATGATATGAGATATTGGATTTTTCATTATAACTCCTCCATTTATGTACTAGCTAGGAATATGAAATGTCGCACAGTTTTTACTAATTGTTAACACAATGCATACAGTGAAAAAGACAATGAGGGTTTACTTCAAATCTCCTTTATTTGGACACCTATAACTACGGTGACCATCCGTCCTGTATTATACAGGACAGTCCTCTTTTTTGACCCATTGTCCTGGCAATTTATTTATTTTATACGGGACGCCAAATGTTCTGTATTTCTTTTAATGTCCTGTATTTGTCCCGTATTCGGTGTTTCGACGCCTTACAGCTCATTAAAATGGCAAACTTATGAAGATGTTTTAAGTGATGTTGGTACATATATGATCGTAAATTTCTTCATAAACAGTTATTATTTTCTAATCTGAATGTCTGTGACTCGAATCGAGGAATACATACAGTGACCAAAATAGAAATTAGGACTCGACATTTTAGTAAGTTTTGGCTATTTTTCCTTAGTTTATTTAATGTTTATTATTTAGTTTATGAAAGTAAAGCTCTTTTGCTAACAAAAAACATATAATACTAAATTTCCCACTTTGTGCAAAAAACTATAGAAATTAATTCTACAATGTTTCACCAAAATTTTAAACTTTTTAATTAGAATCTTTAGAAAAAAATTTGGTTTGCAGTTTTGTAACTCATTGAAATTGAGTATAATAAAGTGCGATTGGAAAGTACTGCTCATTTGCTTCTCTTTCAAGAAAATGGTCGCACATACTTACCTACTTTGTACGAGAAAATAGCGTAACACTGTCAAAAAAAAAAAAAAAAAATGCCAAAAATAATGGTAAGCCTTAGCGACTTAAAATTGCACTTGATGATATTAAATTTTAACGATTTTTTTTTAACAAATTTTACAGGGAAAACATGTCGAGAAAATTATCCTACAAATTTGTGATGTTACTAAAAGATACTGTTTCCGGGCTAATACATATGGGATCATTGATGAAAGCTTTAAGATCTGTAAGCTGTTGCCGAACAAATTTGCAAAATTATTTTTTGTCCCGTATTCAGCTCTCATAAATATGGTCACCGTACCTATAACCGAGAAATTTCGTAAAATATTTTCTGAATAATTATAAAAAGTTCGCTAAGAAAATCGTCAGGATCGGTACTGTATTATCTATATGTCCTTTATTTAGGCTTGCTTATTATATTGTGTTATTGGTTTACATACCGATCACACACAACAGTAAAAACCATTTGGATTGGTGCTTTATAAGGTATGTATTTATATCTTCCATACCACTGATGTTTTTGATATGATTTTTTTATGCATATATATATATGTAACTCCTCTATCTACGTATGCGGTGGATATAAAAATTTTGTTTAGCTCCCAAACAACTAATTTCAAATGCAGTAATCTGTAAAGGTAAAATTGTCTGATGTTCATGTAAGCTACGAAGCCTTCGGCATAGCCGAATTTTTTTATATAATCCTACCATGTTATAGAGAAAAGTAATAAAAAAAAAAATTAAATTTAACTTACGGATTTATTGTTAATTCCCTTTACGTATGCATTTACGATTCTGGCTCGTTTGAAAATTTTTCCTAAAAATTAATGCGTTGATTTATAACTAAACAGTTTTAGAATAGCACAATTTTTGATTTTATTCACTTTCCAACTCGTTTACTTAGCAAATTTTCGCACACTTTTTTCTTTCACGGAAACTCATTCCTTTTCGAAGTCTCTGTTTGACAGTTCAGCACTTTTAGCGGCATTAATTTTATTATATTACACTAAAATTCACACGTTCTTTAATATTGTTTATTACTTCGCTATGCTTTTTAAGCTGCAAATGCATAATATATTTTTGGCTTTTTTTTAATGATTTATGTTTAAATTTGTGCAGCTTCTGGTTAATTATATGTATACTTTGTCTTTGTTTCCACGTTGTTTAATTACAAAGAGCTATGAACTATTTATCATGTGACTGATGAGTAAACGTTATTTATTAAAATATTTGTAACTTTAGACACTTTGTTACTTCCTTTTCCTTTTCTTCTTGTCCGGGAAGTAGTAGTAGTAGTGATTTTCCTCAACTAAAATAAAAAACTGTGAGCTTATATATAGACATACTCGCATTTGTATGTAATCGCCAATTTTAAGAACGTGTTTTTTATTTTGATGGAATTTGTTTATATTTAGCATAAAAAGATTGATTTGAGCATAAATTTCACGCAATAATTTAATCCATATACCGGAGCAAAGTAAATAAAAGATTAAGAAAAAACTAAACGTTCGAACTAGTCTTCTCCACTACACTGTTGTAGGAAGTCAATAGCTTTAATTTTAATCCAGCCAATTTTAAATTTTTTTTTTTTGCTCTTTATCGTTGAAAATTTGTTCGAAGTTAGTAATGCGGTTTGGTATTTCACACAAGTACGTCTTATGCAAAAAATTTTTTTACCTAAACATTTTAAGTCCATCTAAATTCTCGTATTTATTTAAATTTATTAGATATAATTTATTTTAATCAGCAAAATACTTGCTCAAAAAGTAAGATAAATATAAATTTAGACAGTATAGATAAAAACTTATACGATTTTTTTTGTTGACTTAGCTAAATAATGTTATTCTTTATATTTAAATTGTAGCCTTTCTGATCAAAACTAAATCGCATGTTTTGTATTTACATACGTATACTGTTCGTATAGCATATTTGTACGAAAAAGTTTAGGGTTTTTGTTAAAAAAGAGGCGAAAATACCAGATATTTGCGAAATTTGATGAGCAAACATCTGTTTAAGGCTTGGCAAAGCATTCGGCAATTCAGTTACTTTGCTTTCATTTCATTTTATTCATTTGGCCTGGACCAGTACACAACATCTTCATACCCACAGTTCGTGAAATGATTCCGAACTAATCCCAAAATTGCCCTGAATTAGTCCTTAAGTAGTTCTAAAATAGTCGTGAACAAGTCCCGAAACAATCTCAAAAAGCTTTGAAATAGTTCCGAAATGGTCCCTTAGTAGACTCAAAATGATCTCCAACTAGTTCCGAAAATGTCCCTAAGATCGTCATGAATTAACCACAAAATGGTCCTGAAATGATGCCGAACGAGTCGCATAATGGCTCGAAAATAGTTCTCGACAGGCCCTGAAATAGTCGGCAAAGTCCGGCACTTGTAACCCAAAAATGATATGGAACAGGTCCCTAAAGGTTCCCGAAATAGTCCTCAACTAGGCTAGAAATGCTCCAGAGCTATGTAGTACCAAAATAGTTTTCAAATAGTCGGGATTTAGTCTCTAGATAGTAGTAAACAAATGCCAAAATGATACTGACATATTTGTGAATAGGTCTCGAAACGGTTCCGATATTATCTAGAACTAGCCCCAAAATACCCCAAAAATACTGGTGAACTAGTCGCGATATGATTCTGCAAAAGCCCTCAATTAGTCCAAAAATGTAAGTTTTTGTATACACAAGAAGCAATAACGGACTTTCCGCTGTGTTACACAAGAGGCAGTTACAAATTTTCTATTGGGCTAACGCAAGTTTTACACCGAGAGCTAAGATATTTACACATCAAAAATTTTCATCACCTTCATCACGGAAATAGAAAAAAATACGGATATCAAATTTAGTCATAAAAGCATCCCAATTCCAATTTTGGCGTCTCGGTCTCAGAAACGATCTATGCTGTCATAAGACAGAATTGTGCACCGGATGTAAATGGCTATATTGCGATACAAACTTTCATTTGGCGTTCGGGTGCGTTAGTTAACCATAGATAAGGATAATGTCTTAAAAAACCTTCGAAAAAATTTACTTAAAGGTCAGCTGCTGTTGGCAAAGCGGATGCAACGAGATTCTATCCAACGGTGCCGTGAACTTTCTGCTTGCACAAAGTAGTACAAAGAAATTGTTTTTAACTGAAAATTCGGCTGCTGCAAGCTCTAAGTATTCAATTGCTCGTTTTAGGATGCTGGAAAGAAACGCCAGCCGGGCACCATCGAGCGCCATCTGAAATAGGCTTTATCTCATAAAACTAAATTTTGCACAAAATTCCATTGCCGCTGTGACTGGCTTCGAGAAGGAGCACAGTGCTTGCAGTACATGTATTAGTTTACAGACGGGTCAAATTTTAATGCGGAGCAGGGGGAAGGATTTTTATTAAGAAACTGAATCTCAGTCTTCATAGCAGGAGCCTTCGAAATTAAGTAGTTAGTAAGATACTTGAAGCACAATGACGCCGCGGTGAAAATTTTCTCATATGGTATGCCAAAATTTTTAGAAGCACTGTGGGAAAGACTTGATCTCAATTTCTGATAAAACTCGAAATTAGCGAAATGCGACGCTGCACAAAATGTTAAGAAAAATCAATGGCAGAATTACCAGAATTCACAACTAGAAAGTTAGCAACATCCCAGGATTGCTATGTGTGCACTGTTAAACCTACCGTCACTTAATAGCTTTAACCGCGGAAAGGGCCTCAGGGCGCATTAGAGATTTAAAAAAAAATTAAACTAAATGGATACCGGTACAATACTGTATGGAATGGGGCAGAAATTAAGGTCTAGACGTTAATGCTTTTATACTACCGCAGGAAATCATATAAATCCTCCTACTTATTACAACGAATTCGTTTTACTCTTGGTGCTTGATCACTCGAGAGTACCTGATAATGAGAAAACGAAACCATCTCCAGAAATAGCGTGACAAAAAAGCAGAAATGCAGCTGTACAGGATCGTATAAAATTAGGTGAAAAATCACTATAATGAATCAATTATCCATAGGAGATATGGATAGCATCTTTTTAAACCAAATTAGCCCGTATTATGCTCATTCTTACTACTTACTATTATGCATTTTGTATACAAGTATGTTTTAAGGGATTGCAAACAGAGCGCACAAGTAATGTTAAAGCATGCCGGAAAATGTTGCAGCCTACTTCAGGTTTAAGTTGCATCTGGAGAAAAATGAAGGAGAAAGTCATTAACTGATGTGCACGGCTTACGAAGGGAATGCTACATGAATTTAGAAACGTGTGTACTGAAGTGGAATTCTGGAAATCGCTGCGCTAAATTTTCATTGCTAAAATTCTCTAAATGAAAAGCTGTGGGGCCTAAAAGCATGCATATGGAAAAACAACAAATGAAATCTTTAATCAGCCAAATCTGGCCGTTTGAGGGCCATGTCACTACAGTTTGCATGTTGTTAGGCGCACCTGCTATTCGGTTGCAGATTTTTGACGATCAAAATTATCGCTAGCGCAAGTTAGAATCCGGCTGCTGGTTGCGACGTTTCAAAAGTGGTGATTTCCACATAATCAGACGCGCCGAATTGGAGGCGATTTTGGACGAAGGCGCGTGTTAAACACATGAAGATCTTGCGGCAATATTAGGCACGACTGAATAAGAAATTTCATTGCGATTGAAAGGCCGGAAACTGGGTGCTGCACGAACTAAAAACAAGAAGATATAAAATGGCGGCTTTTTCACAAATGCCCCTTCAACGGCACAAAATCAAGTCGTTTTTGCATTGTGTTGTCATCGGCGTAGAAAAGTTTTTTCAATACGACAATCCAAGGGGCCAAAAGGCGTAGGTTAAGTATGGTGAACCCGGACCATCGACACCAAGCCTCTGCATTTGGTGGAACCAGAAGGGAATCCAGTGTCATGAGCTTCTAAAAAGTGTACAGTTGATCGACAGGTGAGATGGAAGCAAGCGGTCGCATAAAAACGGCCGAAATGGGGAACCAGAATGAGTTATTGGTTTTTCAACACGAAAATGCTCGGCCGCATGTCGCACATTTAGGCAGAACTTATGTTGATGGTACAGAATGGGAAGTCTTAGCCTACCCAATTTATAGCCCAGACCTTGCAATGTCACTACACTATTTTTTCTATTAGTAGGTGCAGAACGCCCTTACGGTAGTACGCTTCACTTCAATTGAAGGAATCAAAAATTGGCTTGATAATTTATTGGTCTCCAGGAGCAGGAGAAAGTCATAGCTAGTAATTCAGAATACCTTCTATGAATTTATTGCATAAATTTTGCACAATAAAGCTTTAAAGTCGAAGGAATAATCGTTTAAAGCTTGCTTGTATATTTTACTATTTTTTAAATAATTTTTCATAATTCCGACTCACATTTTTTGTTTGAAAATTTTATTGCTGGGGTTTGAATTACTTATGCTTTAAGACTATAACTTTAGTATTTTGACTTTAGTTACTTTTCTATAGACTATCTTTCGTTCGCTTATTTAAAATTTTCAAGTATATTCTCAGCTAAGTTTATGAGTCACTCATTTAATTTCATCAAATCACTGATTCAATATGTCGTTGGGTTTATTAGCAACTAATTTATAATTCGTTTATCACTT
This sequence comes from Rhagoletis zephyria, assembly GCF_001687245.7. Classification (NCBI taxonomy): domain Eukaryota; kingdom Metazoa; phylum Arthropoda; class Insecta; order Diptera; family Tephritidae; genus Rhagoletis; species Rhagoletis zephyria. The sequence continues at coordinate 315,853 of NW_016157163.1, read as the reverse complement.
AGCATAAGCCAACAAAATTAGATTTCACACCTAGTTTTTGGACGGAAATCCACAAATTCCAAAACTTTTAACTTTTTTTTGTTTAAACTGCCAATCCGACCGGCTTAGCCTTTTTCACTGTCACTAAAACGGAAATTACAACTTCACCGACGGAAAACAAGCCATATAGACGCTGTGAGCGGCGCGACCGGCGTACTTCCGAACTAGCGCTGACGCTTTAATTTTACAAAGCGCAAGAAGTTCAGTAAAAAAAAAAAACGAAAAAAACGGATTTCGACCGACAAAAAATGTAGCGATTGGCGTGCACGAAACGCGCCACACATGAAACTGAACTAAATCACAAATCATGTCCAAGAAGTTGCTGGCCAAAAGCAGCAGACCAAAAGCGCTAGAAGCGGCGGCGAAACGTTATAAACAACGTCGGCGGCGGTGTTGGTGTCTGCGTCAGCATGCCAAATACAACAGAGCCGAAACTGAGCGCGCGCGCGCGCGCGCGCGCAGCGGTCAACAATAGTTCAAACGGCAAAGCTATTAGCTAGAGTACCACATACTTATACGAGCCTGAGTTCCAGCTCAATAGGCGCAATTCAGCTAGCACAGGTTAGCGCACTCCAACAAGCGCGCGCGCGCGCGCGCCGGCAGCGAGTTGAGCAGCGCAAAGACAACGCTCAGATAACTGGTCAATTCATCGACTCTTGGGAAACTCTAACGAATCTACTAAGCATTTCTCACCTTTTTGTTTCATTATCGCTTAGCGAATCTAAGCTTAGTTTGTAGCGGTTTGCTTTTGTGTATTTTCAGCCGAGCGAGCGGTAAATAATCATAAAAAGCTAAAAATATAGCTTCTAAACAAAGTAATCTGTGCTATTTATGTATGTGTGCTGGCTGATGCTCGAGCTAGAGAAAAGATATACAAAACTCATTGTAGCAGCATGCATAGAAAAGACAATAGCTCAGAAGCTATCTATGAGAACTAGAGAGACTACGAAAATATTTCAAGCGCTTGTAGAGCTTTGGCAAGCAAAATGCGCCAGCTAGTTGCCAGCTAGCTAACTGAATATATTTATGAATGTATGCATTTATGTAGTTGCAAAGTAGTCGCGTCGCGCCGCAGTCGGCCGGACGGTTAGCTTAGCGCGGTTGCGCGTCAATGGCTTACCGGTCGCTGGCTAGAAATATGCTTAGGCCTGCGCTCACTCTTAGCGGCGGCGGCTAACTTTAATGCTCTTCAGCCTCTGCTTTTGCGTTATGTGTATTCTTTTCAAATGCTCTTAGTTTCGTGTCTTTGCTAATTTGGTTTTTTTTTTTTACTTTGCCTCTGCGCCAACCAAGTTGCATTTGTTTTTCTAAAAAACAAAAAAAAAAGCATTCAGTTGATGAGTAGAGTAAATTCTAATTTGGCTTAAGCATTACTTCATTTTGCTAAGCTATTTTAACAGCTCATAATTTGTGAGATTTTATTGATGCCTGTCGTATATGGGGAAACTCGCAGTTCAGTTTTATCCAACTTGTTTGAGCAAAGTAGTTTTTACGTTCTAAAGCTTGGACTTCGGGACTTCGGGACTTCACTAATTCATTAACTTTTCTAATGGGCTTCATTCTTTTAATGGAAAAATTGATAATAGGAAACGTTGGTTTTTGGTTTCGGAAAATGCTTGATTTGGTCAGAACTTTTCTTTTATCATGCAGCTCTGCAAAAAACAAAAAAAACTCAAAAGTTCAAAGTTTCATAATTTTTCAAATTTCGCAAATTTATTTTTTGAATATCTTAAAAAATATTATTGCTTCAAAAATCATTCTGGCCCCATGATAGTTAGTCTTAAAATTACAAAAATCGTGGAAGCAAAAACTTTTATAAATTTTAAGCTCAATGTTTTATACAATACCTCTAACTAATCTTAAAAGACCTTGAAATTTTTTTTAAGAAATGAAGTTTTGAAATTTGACAAGAAAAAAAATAATTTTTGCAATTTTAAAATCAAAAATAAATTTCATTGAAATAAAAACTGTTTAGCATAATGTTTGCAAAAAAAAATTCCAATTTCAAAAAATCATTTAAAAAAATATCTTCTTGAAAATTTCCCTATCGTTTAGGAACAATTGGAGGTATTGTACAAACAATTTTGTAAAAAAAATTCCATTAACAATTTTTTTTTTATTTCAGAATTCTGCAAATTTTTTTATATTCCGATTTTTTTTTTAAATGTAGTTTTTATTTATACCTCTATTAAAAAAAAACATGCAAGATCCGGAAACTTTAAATTTTGCAATAAAAATGTACATGGTATTTTCCTTCAAAACCAATTTCACTCATGTCAATTTTTTTATATAAATTTCCAAATACATTTCTTTAGTTAAACCTACTTCACAAACAAATGAATAAATATTGAATACAAAACTCGTCATGTGAATTATAGTCACTTGCCTTAGATTATTTTCTGGTTCTACGAAACTATCTAGTAATTAAGCAGGAAGCTTCGCTGTTGATCTTACTGATCGAATGTAGAGTGAGTTAACTTGCGGACTGCTCTTAGACCAATGAACCATTGGCCGGCTCTGCGATCGCTAAAAAAAAATTGGGCATAAGAAACTGAAGGCCTTTTTGGCCGTCTTTTTGAGCGATGAGTATTCACTCGGTAAGACTAAATATCACTACAGATTCTCACTATCTTGGCTGTTCAGAGAGCGATGAGAGGAAGTCATCTTAATATTTTCTCCTAATCTGTCCACCTTTTGCAAGGCCAAGGTCTAAAATCTTTGGATTGCACTTTTTAGCTGGTCCTGGGGAATTCTTTGAGACTAACACCTGCCGCCTACTTAAAATCGTTCCTGAGATATCTACTAATGACTCTTATTTTAAGTTATAGTGAAATGAACTTAACTACAGGGAAGTCCATAGAAATTTAAGTGCACTTTACTCTTTCCTGCAAATAACTGCGAGGAAGGCCCATAAGGATGCTCCATTGAACTCCGAAACGTGACAAAATAACATCATTCTGCCTGAATCTGTATGACACTATCAGCAAGCACACGGACCGGCTGCTTTGAGATGAAAAATTTATTATTAATAATTTTGTGGTATCTTCACTCGCCACAGTTCTGAAACAAACAAATCGCTTTTGCCTGCAGCTGTGGCCCATATGTGAAATGAGAATCTTAACTGATAGAGTTTCACTCTTGGTCCGCATAGAAGAATTTTTCAGGCCTCTTAATTAAACTATATCTGTTATTTTTTTAGTTAAAATCAAAAGCAAATATTTTTTGCAAGTGAGTCGCTTTTCGAAAAATGAACTAGCTTCTTGCACTGCTTAGTAGTGCATTACTTTCCTGTCCATCGAACGTTACTTCTACAGCATGGTAGCAAGGTTTTTACAGGGCAGAGTAACATTGAAATCATACACACATGTACTTACATACGTATATAATTTTTACGATTTTTAAATCAAGTTCGTTGCTTAAGTCTTCTGTTTGCAGTACGGTTCATTATGGCGGTTGATAATAGGTTCTTTTAATAAATTAAATTAACTTTTATAGCTATGGAAAAATGAACTCTTGTGTTTAAAGGCCTTTTGATTTGTATTATATACTGACCTATAAGCAGAGGATTAGATACGTTTAAATAAATTTTCACGCAAAAAATAAATAAAGAGCAGGCCTGCTCTGAGTGACATCGTTAACAATAGGCGAATTAAACAAAAATACGGACACGTTTTAGTAAGAAGAAGATACTTTTAGTAAAACTAGAAAAATTTATGAATGAATTGACGCAAAAATAGATGAATATCAAAAATGAGTGGGCTAATAGGGAATTAAATGAATGAATGGCTTGGCATCCGGATTTACAAAAATCGATTTGTGTACGCTCTGTTCGCTTGTTGGATGAATCGATTTTTAAAATCTGTGTGCGCTACTTCCAAATTACTAATTTCTATGCTGGGCTGTCAGCAGCTTCCGCTACCAAATATTATTGAAGCGAAGTTTAGTTAATAAAAATTTAAATATAAATACAGCTTTAACAAAACATACTTTAGATATGCGCATACCTATGCAGGCTCTCATTAAATAGTGGCGCATTTATTCTGATCACTTTTTATGCATATGTTTACACCGAATAAAGAGTCAGCTTCCACTGTTGATAAACAACTCTTTTCAACGCTTCACAGTATTCAACTTTTCCGGAATGTTTTGTTGTCAATCAATGGTTAATACCTTAAGTCAAATGATGCCATATTTAAAGAGAGAAGACCAATGGTAATTTTGTCTAATACGACTTCTTAGCATCCACCAAAGTATTGTCTTTATTTTATCAACAATTGGCGTTTAGAATTCTGATTTCTGTGCCAATATGTAGTAAAAATTTAAAGCTTCAAAAGCTATTTGGTGTTATTGCTGTATCTACCCGTTTGGTTTTTTCTGATTTCAAAAGGCTGCATTCAAAAGCTTATACCAGTTTATATGTATTTGTGTGGTAAACTCATCCACATCCAAGTTTGAAGAAATTTGTATGCCGCCGGCAGCAAACTTTCTTCCGCTTCTTTGTTTGTGAGTAAAATGAACAGTAAAGCGTATGAATATAATATTGAAATTGAAAATAATTTGTTTAAGGCGATTAAATATATTTCAAAGATTTTGTGGTGAAACGGCAGAAAAATGAAATTGTACATGGCAAAGCCTTGAAAAAAAATTAATAAATATTTAGCTAAGTTTCTCATCCACTTTTAATCAGTTTATTTTTTTGAAAGTGCTGCAAACTTGTTGCTTATGTTTTTTTTTTGTTAGCTGGCTGTAAAAATTTAGTTTCTAAATTTAATTTGCGTTTTATGGTTCTTCTCTTCTTATTTAGTACAGCAGCCGTACAATATTTTGCAGCTTTAGTACTCTGTAAACTGCGGGAAAATAGTTTTTACTTTGTCTTGCTTGCAAAAGTGTAAGCGACAGGAGATTTTCAGCTGTGCTAGTGTGAAACATATACATATATGTATATTAGGGTGATACAAAATAAAAAGCGCAACGAATTTATGGCCTATTACTGAGAAGAAAGTTCTCCCATTCGGAAAAAGTTTTATTCCAATATTCAAAGGTATCGGTGGGCATTAAATTCTCTACAAACTATTTTAAATTTGTTAGTCTTGACCCAAAAATATATATACTAGCCGGTAGGTGAAATTCGAAAAAAAGCAATAATATGCAGACTCAGGTCTTTATTATTGGAAATATTCATTCTAATTGAAAAAACTTACACTAAAATGATATAAAATATATGGAAAATGTTTGCTATAAACTAGATTTGTCAGAGAACTGAGAGTTTTAATCTAAGTTTTTTTTTATTATTTTTTATTGCATTTTTAAATACTATTAATTAAATTTAGTTTATTGCAAAAAAATGTTTATCTCAGATGGTTCAATAGTTATGACATCTTTAATTAAAATTCCTACAGACACCTTTTAAAATTGCAATAAAAATTTTTTCGAATGGGAGAAATTTCTTCTCAGTTAAGGCCATAAGTTCGTTAGATTAGTTATTTTGGATAACCCTGATGTACATATGTATATTGTTTGCAATGATAGAAAATAATACTTCTTATTTAATACCCTATTGGAAAATACAGTACACCGCCAAAAAAAAATGTCAGCGACATTTTTTTCAAAACTTTCTTTTTGATGCAGAATTACTTCTCTGCTCTACGGACATTTCTGCATCAAAAATAAAATGGAAAAATAAATTTTTTTGTAGAAATGGTATAGAACTCTTGAAAGTCAATATTTTTCGATCGGAAAACTCTGGTTATCTTCAGAAGACTTTCAATAATAATAATCAATTCTTTATTGAATCATTTGTTAATACCAAAGATGTTTTATTTATCCCCCGTTGCATTTTCTGGCATTTCTGGGGTCTTTGGTGGACCCATAAAATACAATTACTATGAAAAATTTTTTAAATAAATAATTGAGTATTATTATTGGGAATCTCCTGAAAAGAACAAGAATTTTTCGATGGAGAAATATCGATTTTCAAGAATTTTGTAACATTTCTAAAAAAACTATGAGCGCTGTGAGCGATCTCTAAGTAATTTCTGATTTAAATATAACAAAATTGGGTATATTTTTGGGGCATAAAATAATCCTTTGCCCTACCATTCGAAGGCGGACATGAGGGTGTGTTTCCAATGAAACCAAATTAAAATACATATTTCCTTATTATTTCATGTACATTTTCCCTTCGATGGAAAGCTGAATTAAAAAGCCTGGCAACTCTGGCCATTCCATACAAAATGAAAGAGAGCTAAGAAATGAGCACGGTATGCCTATCACTTCAAAAGATCCGAAATAAATGCTCCCAGGAGGTTTCTTTTTCTAATTTTGCCGACTGGCTATATACGAAGATATTGCTTCTCAGTTTAAAGAACTTCCTCTTTAAAGTAATATTTGGCCGCCCTTAAATGATTTAACACTAATTTTCCGCATTTCTCAGAATGAGATCCTCGGTCGGCCATTTAAATGTATTTTAGTGGCAACTAAAGGACTTAACATAGTTACAAATTTTTCAAGAACTCCGTGCCCACTACTTCTTACAATCCGCTTAAACGGTTTGTTGCTTAAGTCTTTTGTTTTGCTCGCTCACTCGGTAGTTATGCGTATTAGTTTTGTTTTCACACTTTAGCTTCAATTTAAACATATTCATTTTGATATTTGGCTTAAGTGCTTGTCTAATAAAAATGTGAAAATATTTGAAATCTCTTAATAGCTTAACACCTTTTTGCCATTTGCCGTTATTTGTGATTTTGTTTTTGCCAAATATTTTTTTTCTATCACAAAAATGCTTATTCGCCTAAGCTGTCCACTTCAAGCTGAACGTAGATATAAATAAAAATACGCTAATTTATTGATAAGCATTAATGTTGTGCGCAGTTTTTGTTACAATGTTGCAAAAATGTATTCATAAGTAGAAGCTGAAATGGTTTGTGCAGAAGGAGTGAGACACGTGTGGAATGGAGAGAAAATTTAAAGCAGCAATAAACAAAACTTATGTGGCCTTTTGAAAAAAAAAACCCGATAGCAAAATGAAAAAAATAAATAAAAACTAGTTAGTAAGAAACTAACATAAAATAAAATATAAGAGAAAAATTAAACTATTCTAACAAAATAAAAAATTAACTAACAAAAGTTAAAAAGAGTAAACCAAGCAATTTTTAAGCAAATAAACGAAACCGACTTCGATCCTCATATAAAAATTTAAAATTTCGTTAATTTCTTCATGATCCGATAATTGGGTTTAAACCAGATTAGTACGGGACCACCTATGAGCTAACACCTTTTCTCAAAAAAAAAAATGTATATATATATATATACAATATATATATATAAATAAAAAAATTAAAATTAAAATTAAAATTAAAATTAAAATTAAAATTAAAATTAGAATTAAAATTAAAATTAAAATTAAAATTAAAATTAAAATTAAAATTAAAATTAAAATTAAAATTAAAATTAAAATTAGAATTAAATAAAATAATGCAAAATGAAAAATAAAGAAATAAAGTTAAAAATATTAAAAAGCGTAAAATAAAAAAGGAAAGAAAGACTCAAAAAAGAATGCAATGAAAAAACTTAAAAAATTTAAACTAATTAAATTTAATTAAAAATTTTAAATAGGGTTAAATAAAATCAATAAATTAAAATAAATTATATTAATTCAACAAAAATTAAATTAATTAATTAACTCAAATTGCAAAAAAAAAATAATTAAAAAAATTAAAAAAAAAAATATATGCAATGAAAAATTAAGGCAAAATAGATTGAAATAAAAAATAAAGCTAAATTTAAATAAAAGTTTATGAACTTTTTTTTTTTTAATTAAATATACTAAATAAAAATTAGATAAAATAAAATACAAAATAAATAACGTGAAAAAAATAAAATAGAATAAAATATTAAAAAAAATAAATAAAAAGGAAAAATATATTATATATGCTTTGTTTTTGTTATTTTTTGGGCTTATAACAATTATATTCAACAATTTATATTGAGCTCGAGGCCGTTTTTTAAATGAAAATTTATTGTGGAAAAGCAACAATAATTTGAAAAAATGGTAGAATGCTAGTATATTATATTGTATAAAATTTTAGATAATTGAATTAGAAAAATTAAGAAAAAAACTAAATAATAATATGAAATTAAATAAAGAAACATAAAATAAGTATTCAGCAAATAAAACAATACTTGCGCAATTGGAAAACCCCTTATAAATATAAGCCGCTTTTAGAGATATATGGGGTTGCAATTCAAGAACAAGCTTCGCATCCGCCCAAGCTGACTATATGAATTTATAAACCAAATCTAATCTAATCTAGTTCATTCCCAGCAATTCCGGAGGTTAAAAGAAGACAATATAAAATTTTTAGCTTTGGGCTTGCTTTGGATAACAAATGAATACTTCATTTATTCTATTTATTTCTATTTATACTGTTTGAGGAGGTTAAAAAGATTGTCCCAAGGTTGAAAAGATACTGTTGTTGATCTACGTGCATGTACGGCTTGAAAATCTCTTTAGCGCCGGAATAATACTCCTTACTAGGGCATATATACATACAAAAATGTGTTTACACGTACTCATATATATGTATGTATGTATATCCCTTAGAGGTGAATGCATGCATGCATTTTCTTTCTTAAGTTGTGGCAAATCGAAGAAAAATTGCATCTTCCACCCCTGAGGTCAGATGTGAAATGATATGTTTATTTTTTGTATGCTATTGCATTGCTGCTACTGCGGCTCAGCTCAGCTGGCACCACCCACATGCCATATTGTCTGCCACTTCATAAAAATGGTTTATATATACATATTCGTATATGAATTTTTCTTCTGACAAAGTTAGGGCAGCTGCCGGGTGGCTGAGGCCAAACGTATGCTAAAATGCAATAAATTCATTAAATTTAAGTGATATTTTTTGCTGTCAGAAGCAAAGTGAAGTAGTGGTAAAAATAACTTCACACATTCATGCATTGGAATATGCAAACACAAACCCGAATAAATGCAGCCAATGCAGCCAGTTTAACTGAACTCCACGTCATTGGCGTATGCTATATGTGTGCGCAATATATTGCCATGTAATACAACTGTGCAACCATACAAAATTTACCAATTTTTCATTCGCATTCATTTATTGAAATGTTCATTAATTTTCAAAAAAAAAAAATAAAAAATCATTTAACAGTTCAATATTCATACGTATGGCAAATATGAGTATGTACTCATATGTATACATATGTATGATGGTAAAACAACAATGAAAAACATTCGGTTGCAACTATGCCACAATCTGCCTCTTTCCACCAGCCGCTACATTTGACCCAAAATTGATAGCTATTGCTAACTAATCAAAGCGTGAGTATGAATATACATATATATTTACTACTTACATACGCTTGCATGTGTATGTGCATTCGAAAATTGTTGTTGCTTTCCCAGGAAAAAAAATGCACTCTATTAATATTATAATTTAGTGGCATTTTAGGCCACTTTGGCAATCAATCAATACGCCCAGCTCTGGCGAGGCAGGGGACTGCAGCTTGTGCAAGGAGAAACAGCGCGCGAGAGGAGAGGAAGTGTATGAATAAGTTTAAATTTTTTGGTAGAGAATGAAAGCATAAACTACAAAGAAGTGTATTGTAACAAATAAAAAAGTGTAAATTTAGCTTAAAACAAACTTGGTATCGCTTTTGTAATTACAAAAAAAAAAAATAATAATAATAAACTTTCCATTCTGGGGGATGGACGCGATTATTAACTAATATTAATTTTACATATGTTCAATGCCGATCAATTTTAAATAGATGTTCACTAAATGATTAGAGATCGCTTTTCAGGAAGTTATTCTAACGATTAGAAGCTCGCTGTATTACAAACGAATTAGTATGGCTTCCTTTATAGATATCTTAGCGTAGACTCTACAAATTAGGCGCTTACAGAAACAGGGCTAGATTGCTGCATTCTATAGTGGATCGTATGTCTCTTAAATAGTAAAATATTTGTGCCGAATTAGGTTTCCACGTCAAGTCGTTATATGTAATGAGAGAACAACTTAAGTTGGAGTGAGTGGAGGTGAGAAACTAAAAGCTGCTGTGGGCACAAGGGGTGTAGTAAGTGTGCTCTAACGGATCTTCTGAAAATTGTGCTCGATTTACTCCTTATGGACCTTTTAAACGAAAATTCAGCTGCTTCCAAATAAATAAAATTCCATATGAAGTAAGAGCGCTATTTAGTATCTACCGGGACCAAATACAAAAACGAAGCCCAGTGCTTGAAAGGCACTGGGGACTTTCTAGATGGATTAAGGATGCTTGAGGCGATTGTAGGAGAAATCAATTATGGTAGAATATATTATGGGTCCCAAATATAGGCAACATTATTTCGAGAAAAGAAAACTCTATAAGCCCAACAGTTATTTTTATCAACTGTCACCATGACTTTTTCCCACTTGTCGCCATATAAATAGTTGAATCACTGTCCGCTTAGGTTAGGTAAGATTGATGTGACAGTCGGTCCAATGACCAACTCACTTAGAATTTACAGACTCATTGTGATACCACAGTGAAACATGGAAACCTCAGCGGTCTGCTGAACAAGTAGGAGATGGGGTCGCGAAAAGACCAAAAACAGGTGGCCACAAATATCCCTGCTTCAGTGACGTTGTCAAGAGTGGCGGTGAATTACTCGACATCATTGACAAGAGGGAAGAGGAAGTGACTGTCTCTAAAGAGCAGTGAAGGTGGGTAGAGGAGGCGAACCCCGGAGCTCCTACCTACCCTATGCCACGATTCCGGCTGATAGTAGGGCAGAGCAAAGCTCGTCGCGAGGATTATATGTAAGCTCAGCTGCGTAGATTGGTCGTAAACAAAATAGTTGAGGTCTTGCTGGGGGCCAAACTCGAAGCTGTCAGCAGGGATGAGATTCCAAACAGAGCTCGGGTTTGAATCCCGACCAAACCAGCAGAGCCAGAAAAAATAGAACCGGTGTTTAAAAGCTGCAACAGAGACCTGCCAAGATATAACTGGAAGGAAGGGAAAATCGAGGTGCCAGTAGAAGGCAATATGCAGGTATTGTTAATACTCAACCCTGTACGCTACTAGGGTTTGGGGGGAAAAAATTTATTTTATTTTAAATCGCAAAAAGTCGACAAAATTTTCCACTAATAAAATTTATATACATATTACCACACCCTGCTCGCGACCCCTATTATATATTTGTATTTTTGAAAATTGCATGGATGTCTTTATTTTTTTGCGTTGCTTTCATTTACATAGAAAAAATAAAGTAGTACCCCAAGATGTCGATATTTCAGGGACCACCTTAATGAGGCTAGTAGTAAGCCCAAACTGGCACAGTTGATGTTTTATCAAACAGATAGAGGCGCTGATTTTTACCATATGCCTTAGTTAATTTAAATACTTTTTAGCTTTACAAAAGCCTTTGAAAACTAATGCCCGAAAGCTTTCATTATTAAACTAAAATTTATAGTATATCTACTTTATATATATGTATATATATTTTTTCTTAATAACGGCAATTAATTACTATGCTACTCAAGTTTAAATGTGCGAGAAAATTACCGTTTCGCTGTGAAATATTACATTTCCACTCAGCACCCAGCTTCCAATACGCTGCGCTGCCAAATTGCTGTTATGCTTCAGATAATTAGTCGATATTGCTGTGGCAATTTCGTTGCGGTTTCCTCACGGAATTACCAAGCCCAATTTCAAACAAACACATATTTACATACATATGTACATATCTACTTACACACAACCGCATACTAGTATGTAGATAGGAAAGCTAGCTTAGAAAAATGAGTTATTTGGCTACCACACAAAAATTTGTATTTTTCTGCCATAATGACGAAATACTTTGCGGCCCATTTGGCCGACTGCTACCTACTGCGTAACTAAATCAAGGAAATAAGTATGTACAAAAAAAAATATATAAAAATAGAAATAGACATAGCCATAGAAATCGAAGCCAGCCTAAAAACCAAAAAGTCATTATAGCCCAAAATTTATGAAGACCTACGGCTGCTACCCGCGTGCCGATTTAGCACAAATTTGTTTGATTTATTACAAGATTTGGCGTTGCCTTGTCTACATATACATATGTACGTACATATGTATGTAAGTTTATTTACATGAAGTATATAAATATGTAGCAAGTAGCTTTCTGTTCATTCACTAGTTTTCTTTATTTCTTACTTCTTCGCATATAAAGTTTCGTAGCGAGTCGTTTATTTTGTTGTATCGATCTTGCGTCTTGTCAGCTACCGCTGCCGCTGCCGCTGCCACCCTGGAACCAAAGCGCGACCTCACGCAGGGTATAGGCGGTGCAAATGCACGAAATCGAAATAAAATGGGGTCGTCAATATCATTTGCAATTTACATAGGCAACTACGAAGGCACGTACATATGTATATATGTATGTAAATGTGTAAATCTTGATCTATGATTTATGTGCTATATTTGTGCTAAAATTATGCTTTTTTTGTAGCAGTCCGAAAATATGTGGTAGCAATTGATTTATTTAGGAAAAGTCTTAGTTTATAAAAAAAATTTAAGCATAGATAGGCCCTACGCACCCCAAATCAATCGGCATACCATGCCATGGACGATTCCTTGCATTGTCTACTACAACTGCTACGTAAAGGAGCGTAAGTTCGGTGTAGAAATTTGGAGAGGGACTTCGTCGCCGAGTACTGTCGTTTATGTTTTAGTAAGCAAGCATCTCGACACAATCCGCATCAAAGTGAAATTTGTTTACATTTCGCTCATTTGCGTCCACGCTTTGACGGAAGAGAAGGATGATACGACCAAAGATCGCTTTATGAGATTTAAGATAGCACTTGTGTATATGCCACAAAATAATATCCGTGCTTGGCGAGTTTAATTCTAGTTTTGTTCGTACAGTGACAAAGTTCAACCTATCCGACGAAATGCCTTATAATGGACTAAGCAAAATGAACTCAGCCGGTGCCCGATGTACGGTAGGCCTGTTGCCTACTAGTTTTCAGCATAAAAAAATCCGTCATTTGCATTTATAGATGGGACATATTTTTAATATAAACGTATCTGCTACGATTTTTAACATACGGGTCATTCCATGCAAAATTTACAACTCAATATTTTTTTTTTGTGTTAAATACTTCTTTTTACATTTTTAATTTCATTATGATATTTGAAAATCTCGATAAAAAGTTCCGAAATTTTTAACTTACAGATACATTTATTTTTTAATTTTTGCAATTAATAAACTATTTGTCGGCAAAAATTTGTCAAGTAATCAAAATGTGCAATATACCACGGATTTCCATTAGTCTGAGATAGATTTAAAAATTTGATTTTTTTGCACCAAATAATTGCATTTTTTATGATTTTTTTTATTAAGTATATATCTTTTGATTTTTGGGTTTTTGTAATCTAAATGATTCCCAAACCTTATGAATTTAATGTATATGAATTTAAGAGTGAAAAAATCAAAACTATAGAAATTGTTAAAAGAAAAAATATATTTTTTTAATGCATTTAATCTTGAAACATATTTTTACTTATTTTCATAAAATATTTTTTCTCCATATTTAATTTTCTATTTTTTAGTAGATTTTGTTATTTTTTTATTTTTTTTTCAATTCATTTAATTTTAAAAAATATTTATATTTGCTTTATATTAATTTTTTTTTTATTGTTTAACTTAAGTAATTTTTTTCTTTTTCTAATTTAATTTATACACTTGATTGTTAAAAAAATATACTTTTTAATTCATTTAATTTCGAAACAAATTTTAATTTACTTTCATTAAATATTTTTTTCTCAATATTTAATTTTCCATTTCTGATTAGATTTTGTTGTTAAAAAAAAAATCCAATTCATTTAATTTTTAAGAATATTTCAATTTCTCAGTGTTTAAAATTTTTAGTGTTTTAAATTTTTATTGTTTAAAAAGAAAAATATACATACATCTTTGAAATTGATTTTCGGCTTCCTATTCATATTCGTCTTCGTTTTTCTCTTCTTGTTCTTAATCCTATTCGTATGCGTATCGGTCTTCGTTTTTATTCGTTTTCGCATTTGTCTCCGTCTTTGCCTTGCTATTCGCTTTCGCCTTCTTTTCGGCTTTATATCCGTACCGGTATTCGTTTCGTATTCTCATTCGCATTCGACTTTGAACTCGTTTCGTATTCGACTTCTTATTCGACTTCGTTTTCGTTTTCGTTTTCGTCTTCGTCATCGCATTCGCCTTGGTATTCGACTTCATGTCTGATCTCGAATTCGTTCTCGTAATGCTATTTGTCTTCGATTTTGCCTTCGTCTTGGCATTTGATTTTCGACCACAACTTAGCACCCAAAAGTTTGTGCTAGATCCCTCACTTTAAACTTTTCGGCGAAGAAATTCAAGTATTTTTCATAATATTTAGTAAGTGGTTTTTACAGCCTATAAACAAATAAGTAAATCCTGCTATTTTTGCTATTTTTCATGCTTTGTTTGGTCTGTCAAATTGACAAGTGTTTGCCACTATTTGTTTACTGGTTGGCCTACCTCTTCACATGAGCTGCGTCTGAGTACTTCTCGCCTTTATTTTTGGATTTGAGAGAAAAACTCTAGCTGCTGCTACATTTCACCGGTGGCCGTGCCTACCCAACAAGCATTCCAGTAAATGTTTTTAAAAATAACTTAAAGTAAGTTTGCTATAATAAGCGTTAAATAAGCATTTTTAATATTAAGCTTATTAAAAGTTTTTTTCAAATAAACCTTTAATAAGTTTTGAGAGCGAATGTTTATAAATAACTTAAACTTATAAATGAAATGCAAATGCCAACGACATGAAATAGTAAATATAACATTTTTTCAATCGTAAGTGACGTGTTTACGTTCTTTAAAATATATTATAAAAAGAAAATAATTAAATAAAACCGATGCGGTAAAAAAAATCCCATCCAGGACCCGCTGCGCTAATCGGTGGAGCATTCGAGTCTTCTAATGATGCTTTCTTAGTTTAACATTCAATTAAAAATATATTAAATTTTTTTTAGGAAAAGTTCATCAATGAGAATGGCGGCGATGAAGCGNTAAGTTTTGAGAGCGAATGTTTATAAATAACTTAAACTTATAAATGAAATGCAAATGCCAACGACATGAAGTAGTAAATATAACATTTTTTCAATCGTAAGTGACGTGTTTACGTTTTTTAAAATATATTATTAAAAGAAATAATTAAATAAAACCGATGCGGTAAAAAAAATCCCATCCAGGACCCGCTGCGCTAATCGGTGGAGCATTCGAGTCTTCTAATGATGCTTTCTTAGTTTAACATTCAATTAAAAATATATTAAATTTTTTTTAGGAAAAGTTCATCAATGAGAATGGCGGCGATGAAGCGGAATATATAGCTGCATCGATGTCGTTTTTCCAATTTGCCTATAACCGCATGTAATTGAAACCACGCAACAAGATGTAATAATTAACTTTTTTTATGCTTAATTTTTGGTTATCGTGAATTTGTATTCTAAAATGTATATTCCCTATTTATATTTTCGCGACTGTAGATGAGTCCGCCGAAAATTCGCATTTC
>NW_016157163.1:247606-300051 GCF_001687245.7 Rhagoletis zephyria | reverse complement strand
AAATATCTTTAAATAAAGGGTTATAAAAATGTTTATAAAAAGCTATCTTTTGCAAATTTTAAGTAAGTTTATATTCATACGCTTATAAACAACTTTTTTTGAACATTTATTATAAGTTTATATTTCTACGCTTATAACCAATGTTCCTTTTCGATTATATTACGCTTACTTTCAAGCGTTTTATAAACAAAAAATCAACGTTTTGTAAGCTTAATGTTTATAATTGAAAACTTAAAAAAAAACTTTCTTTAAATTTATTTTGCGTGTTGGGTACAATTGTTGCTCTTTGGCTTTGCGTGTAGTTGTGACCACAGTTGAAAACAATGGCAAGAGAGGCCAGGATTTTCACTTTGTTTTGAGTGCCGCGGTAGCTGCTGTTATGCCTTTGTTGTTGCTGTTGTTTTTATTGTGCGTACACAGTTGCATTTTTCACTAGCCGCGGCAATGACAGCTGAACAGACGACTAGACTAAAGAGCAAAAAACAATGCTTCAACAAGTCAACAAACCAACAACAAATATCGTAGAGCATACAGCAACGTGTGACTTTTCAGCGCTCAGCTGACTGCCTTGCCATTGCATTGTCTGCTACTGAACTTGTATTACAGCTGCAACAGCCATGCTGTTACCGGCTAACCGCCCGCAGTTAGGCTATCAACCCTTTCACCACCACCCCTCCCGATCACCGATCAGTGAGCATTAGTCAACTTCGTACTGAGTACACCAACTGTTCAGCTGCAACTTTACTGCCATGCCGGCTGCTTGTCCGTTCGTTCGCGCGTACGCCCGTCCGCCCGTTCAACCGTCCTTCAGCTGTGTCAGCCTATCGTGTTGCAATTCACTTCAAGGTGCATTGTTGCGAATGTCTGCGTTGTTGTTTTTGTCATTTATTCAACTGCGTTGCATTGCATTACAGCGCGCACGTAAACTTGACATTTGTTGGCGGTTTAATTAAAACAAAAGCAAACAAATGTAAAAAAAAAAANAAAAAAAATTAAAAAAAAAAATGCTGAGCAATCAACAAAAAAAAAAAAAAAGGAAATAACCGCCATTTCGAGTCTGAGGTTGAGGTTTTCTCCACAATTAAGCGCATAACTTTTTGTTTATTTATCTGTTATGTTGTAATTTTTGCTGCTATGCGGCACGACACTGTAGGTGGTATGTAGAGCAAAAATTCATTTGTTTTTGCGGATAAGTTTATAAATTGAAGCGGTAAAAATTTATCATACAGCGCAGTGATACAAACGCACGCATATCTACATATATGTTTTCATATGCACATACATACATATGTACGTGCATATGTGTGCGGCACGTCGCAGAGAATGTAAAAAAAAAGTTTACAGCAGGCATCGTTTGATTAGATTACTCATGCGACATGTTGATCCCTTTGCACGAATTTTAGCCAAAACACTTAATTTTCAAGAACGTTGTATTTGTGTTGTAAAATATGAATTATACGCTTTCGCTTTCGATAAAAATGAGGTTTATATAATCTTCATCGAAATATGCAAAAAACTAGATTTTCCTTAACCGCTCCGCTGAGTGAACATATGAAATTTCTGCGTGCTAAATTGGGTGTAGTTTATTTCAATAAAACTCAAAACACGAAAAAAATTGTAAAACCAAAACATAGAAGATTTTAAAACTTTTAGCCCTCTTCAAAATATTTTCAAACTAAAATTTTCTTAATCATCTTTCTTGTAATACATTTATAATAATTTAGCTCTTTTGAACAGGTGGCAACACTCTTACATATAGTTTGGAAATGAAGCCTTTTCAAAACCATTTCGATCGACGATACCCGTGTTGTAATAATCCATTCAAATTATTAGAGAGTTTGGATTTAACTAATTAAACATGTGGCAACATTCTTAAATCTCTTTCGTCTGACACCCATAGTTCGAATTGACTTTGATTTTTCAAACAGGTGGCAACCCTGCCACATATAGCTATGAAATATTGTTTTAAATCACTTAATAAATAAATTTAGTATAATTTAGTTTTAAAACAGTTAACAGCCATCTTTAAATACCTCGGGTATTTCTATCTGTTTAAACTAAAGATGTCTAAACACTCTTACGTTTGACATTTTAACTTGTATGTAATTTAATTAAATTCGACTTTTAAAATAAGTGGCAACCTTCTTCAAATTTTATGCAAACTGCAACCTTACTTCTTTCTGACAGCCACAATTCAAGTAAAATTTGATTTTTCAAAAAGGGTGGCAACCACTTCCGTTCAGTATAGAAACAATCCCTTTCTAAACCATTTCGGTTGATAAGCATATTTCAAATAATTCATTTAATTAATTGATTTCATTTTTAAACCGGTAGCAAACCCTTGCAAAACACCTCAATAATATTCTCAATGCACAAACCCTAGGCTTATTAATAATCCTTCATATTTTAATCTTTCATATAGCTTGCGAATAATTAAATTTCAAACTAAAACCTTTTTAGAGCCTTTTCACCTGACACCCAAATTTTAATAAAAATTTCAAATAAAAAATTGCCTTAATTCTTCTGATGATTGATTTTTTAAACAGGTAGAATTTGGAGGGCTATTACTAGTAAGAAGATTTGTTTTTTTTTAAATATACGAAATTATTAAGTCGAATTCACGCGCTGCATATTTCAAAATTTGTTAAATTTTTTCCATAGCGGGTCATTGTAAAAGCGATATTAGCTTCATACAAAAAAACTGTATTGTACATACAAAGATATGGTGCATGCCTATGCGTATACCAATAGTAATCAGATATATACACACGTATGTATGTATGTATGTAGATGCATGTGGGTTGCAGTATCTACATATACACACAATGGTACAATCACTACAGCGAATCGATCGATTGAACGAATTATCTGAAATTTCGATCATTTCATTTTGCAGCTGACTACTTGAAAACGTTAACTACTCAATCAAATTTTCTGTACGGTTTCAAATTCAATAGAATTACTTGAGCAATAAACACACACACACACACACACCCACACACACAAAAAAGAGCAAAAAAAAATAGATGAAATGAAATCAACAAAACTCAAAACAAGTAAGTATGAAGCTATTTGAGAAATGCTGAGCTGATGTAACTGAGCAACTTAGCGTTTAACGGTAACACAGTAACATTTGCTGCTGCTGGTTATTTCTTTGATTTTCGTATTTTTCTTGTTTACGTTTTTTTTTCTGCTACCAATAGATCGGTGACGCAGATAAGCCAACGTTTAGGAGGCGTTAAAAAATTTATTAAAAATTCGTGTTGCTTGACACCGGCCAAATAGTATTACATACATACATAGTATGTATACACATAAATACAAACGTTTACTTATTGAGTATATGCTTTTTTTTGTATATTTGCTTTTGAGGTTTGCGATCAAATGAATGTTTTCTTTTTTTTTCTCAAAAATGCATTTAATTTAGTTTTCTTTTTTTTTTACTTTTGTAGTGATTTTTCACCGCCTTTACCGCAATAATTTTTCACTTTGACATTTAAACAAAGCTGTTGTCAGCTGCGTATCAATGCTTGACAGTAGTAAAGTTGCCACCAAAAGTGTTACACACCCTCAATTCACTTGGTTGTATCAGATCAATTGCCTTCCTTCATGCATGTGTAATGGGAGTGTATGCTTTTTCGCTGTAAAGTGTAACTACCGCTTTTTGTTCTCGTAGGTGGCATTCAGGTGGTCTATGAAGTAATAGTGCTTTGACTTTTGTTTGATGATTACTGCCATAAATGTAGGTTTGCTTGGAATACTTGCCCTCAAATACTCGATCGCATAGTTTTTGTATTACTTATACATATTTTCTTACGCAATTTCCTTTAGGAAATGTAAGAAGTAAATATTTGACGCAAACAAAGCGTCCATAAAGGGGATGGACCTACAGTTTTACGACGCCGCCGAACGAAAAAACTTTTGATTGAAAGCTTTTCCAAGGCAGAAATGCGCTCAAAGGTTGGCACTGTGCAGGAGTTGTTAGAAAACAAGAGCATCTACCAAGCTTTTCAATACGTAATTGTAGAGTTTTTGAAAAGGAAAAAAAAAGCTCTGATAATTTCACAAAAAAAAAACAAACAAATCGTTTCAAAAATTGTTCTAAGTTGCATCCCATTAGTTGTAAAGCTCCTCAAAAGAAAAAAAAAAATCTCTAAAATTTTGAAAAAAAATGTTTAAGGTAAAAAAATAAAAAACCAAAACTGTTCGGAGTAGCTTTTAAAGAGCACTAGAGTTCCTGAAAAACAAAAAGAATACTGCAAGATTACACCGAAAAAATATTTTTCCAAAAAAATCGAAAAAGTTTAATGTTTGAAAAATATAAAAATTAAATCTGTTTTGATTAGCTTACCAATAGCTATAGACTTTATGAAAAGGAAATAAAGTTCTGCTGAAAAAGTTTAAAAGTTTAATGTTAAGAAAAAAAAATCTATTACGAGTAGCCTTGCAATTGTTCTAAATATCCTCAAAAGGAAAAACGTTCTACAAAATTACGCCGAAAAAAAATGTTTTCAAAAAAATGGAAAAAATTTAGTGCCAGTTTTTCGTCTAGATTTTTAAATTTATCTATTCTTTAAACACATTTGTTCAGAACAAAATTCGTGTTTAAAGGGAAGATAAAGTTTAAAACCTACTTGAGCAAACGGCTCTTAATGTTTGAAAAAAATAAATAAAAATTAAAATTTTTCCTTTTTGGTTGTTGTTGTTTCCGACAGGGTGGGTGTATGATGTATTATGGAACGAATTTCCGTCATCCCTTGTCAAATTTGGTTTGGAGACAAACCGGTTTCGGCGTTGTGCCATCTTCAGTGTCATTATGCAGAACGAAAAATGACACTGAAGATGGCACAACGCCGAAACCGGTTTGTCTCCAAACCAAATTTGACAAGGGATGACGGAAATTCGTTCCATAATACATCAAAAATTAAAACTTTACTGGTAAGCTTCTCAATTGTTCTGGAGTTTCTAAGGAGAAATAAAAAATTTCTACAAAATTACGCAGAAAAACTTTTTTTTTGTTTAAGTCGAAAAAGTTTAATGAGTGAAAAAATATAAACTAAATCTAATCTGAGCATATTTTAAATAGTTCCAGAGTTTCTGAAAAGGAAAAAAAGTCTGAAATTATTCAAACCAACGACAGATGTGTAAGTTTTTAGTTGGAGCACTTCGGATCTAAAGCGCCATCTGTTGTTCGGTGTAGTGAAACTCGCCAAAATATTTAGTTGGACAAACATTCAGACCAATCGAGGAAAATTTATTATATTTAAAAGAACTCGAAAAATGAAATGGTATGCGCACGCTTACCAGCAACCGATTAGGGTTGAAATATTAGTAGTATTTCATGGCCAATTAAATTCCTCAGCTTGTGGCAACCCCCGCCAAAAATATTTGCGAAATAGATACAGTTTTCTTTAAAGCTCTCTCGCTTGCTACCCATATTCAAATATTCTACATAACTTTTTTATAATATTAGTTATAGTTTCTTGATGTTGTCCCACAAAGCGGAGGGACCTACAGTTTTACGCCGACTCCGAACGGCGATTGTATTTTTATGAGAAACTGTTTTTCATGGCAGAAATACACTCGGAGGTTTGCCATTTGTCTACCGAGGGACGACCGCTGTTAAGAAAAAACCTTTTTTCTAAATTTTTTGCGATGTTTCTTTGACCAGGGTTTAAACCCAGGCATTGCGGAGTGGAAGCGCGCCAAATAACTGCTATTTCAAGATGATCCCAGCTAAGATGGGCGGACACAACGAACCATTGTTGTTGTTGCAAGAACATATCTAGAAGCAGAAGATGTAAACAAATTAACAACACTTTTTATCTCGTTTCACATTAGTTCAAGAAGGATTCGAACGATTCATAAACTATTCTTTCAAAGCCTCGTAGTTTCAACAAAGTGGTGTGTACCTGAGCAAACGTTTTCGTAGGGAGGTACATATAGTCCCGAACCATTTCAATCTAACCCAAGTTATCTAACATTTGTGGCTGATAATCACTACAAAGGAGTTAAAAATGATTGCCCATGTCTTCTAATATGACATACATAACCCTTGGCCACAGTCTTTCAATAATGCTGAGCCTGATAATTCAGTAATGGCTTATCACTTACTTATACTATTACCTCAGCATGCAAAGATCCCGATTTTTACAATTATGAAAATATTTATGTACCTACATACGAATTACACCGTAAAGCGGTATATCACAAAAAAAAGCTATGCGTACAAGTATGTAAAGGCTTAGCAAAAATCTCATTAAAATCTAATCGTATGCGATAATGTCAACAAGTTGTATTCGTGAGAAGTAAACATTTTGCATTGGGCTACCAGAAGTATTCACTGAACAAAAAAAGTTGATGCCGCACTGCCCCCATTTACATTTTGTAGCAAGTAATATGCATATGTACATTAGAGTGCATCACTCTCCATAGCAAAAAAAATCGGTAATTTTTTTCCATCGGAATTATAACTTGTGAGCTTTCCGCCAAAATATTTCGTTCGAATATTAATATTTACGTGAGTTGGACCTATTTAAAAATACCTGCAAAATTATAGTTTTTTTTTTTTGATAAAATTAGTTTTAAAAAATAATTTATCCCAAAAAATCTCCCCAGATGGTAAAAGAGTTTAAGAAAAAACATCAAAGAAACTTCAAAAACTGTATCAACGGAGGCAAAATAATGAAATTATTTGGAAGTATTTATTTTGAAATCGTTCCGTCTCACGAAAATCTTAGCATGAAATAAATACTTTATTTATTTGTAGTATTAAATCTATAGCATACGCATATATTTTACAGACTAGATATACAGAATTTTAACAGAAACATTACTACTACAACGATTTAAGATTTTCAGGTCGAAGCTATTGTAGATTCTATTATATTCTTTAAGAGCTCTTAATATGAGTCGTAATTACGGCAATTAGCTTAAATTCCCTTAGAATGGAACGGTTAATGAAAACGTAGCGGTCTGTGCGGCACATTTAGACATAAATGCTCAGGAAGCTCTGCACAATCAATTGAACCTGAGATAATGTGATACACAACGATAACGAAGATTGAATAGTTCGCTTGGAGGCAGAGACTTAATTTTAGGGGAAGTCTTAAAATATAATAAATTTTATAATTCCGGTGGAAAAATCATAACATTTTTTTTTGTGAGGCACCCTACTGTATATACAAACATTAACTGTATGTAGATAAAATATATCTGCATGAGTAAAACAAATAAAAGGTAAGAAAGTAAAGAAAAAGAATTAAGGGTTTAATGTAGAGCAGAAAGAGAAAAACAAAATATCAGCCACTGCTTACAAAATATTCGTGCAGGCCATATACACCGACATATGTACCTGAAGGTATGCACATAGATGTGCATATGTACATACACATATATTATTAGTTTCGTTTTCTGTTTGCTTTATTTTATTTTATTTTTTCAAAACAGTGGCAAGCCATTAAAAATGCGGTCAACAGTTTGGACACCCACGCGCGGCTTGACCAACAAGTAAACACATTTGAGCTGAACGTACATATAAATATGTATATGTGCGTATGTATGTCTGTACGTGTACATTACATTTGCGTGTTTTGGTAGGTATTTTCCTAGATAAGTATGGTTGGATCGAGATGAATATACAAAAGAGATATATATGAATACAGAAGTACCCAGAGATGTGAATACAAATATTTTGCTCTATTTTTCCCATTTAGATATCTTGCCGACTCCAGTAGCCTGGATTTATTTGTGTGTTTATAAGCTTTAAAACTATATTTGCATATATGTATGTGTATATATCTGAACTAATGCACGATTTGTCGATGCTTGAAAGCATATCTCTTTTATATTGATGCCAAAATATAAATTGTGTTTTTATCGATAATGGGTAGGTAGGCATGTGAATATTTATGAGTGAAAAGAACTTGATTGCAAAATTAGTCTTCAAAATAAATCACAGTAACAAGTTGGCGTATTTTATAAAAATATTTACTTGGTTAAGAATTCATGAATTTAAGAAAGATTTATTATATGGATATTGAGAAGTGCATGTGCAAAAATTTCATAAATTTAATAAAGGAAATTTTTGCACATACATCAGTACAAAGCATGCATTTAGGCGCTTGGTGTAAGTAGTCGCTGTCCTAAACCGAAATAATGACAAATATGTCTTGGAAAATAAAAATATGTCGGCCGCTGTGGTGTAGTGGTAAGCAGTGCGCGCTTTCACTCATCAGCACCTGGGTTCAAGCCCTGGTCAAAGCAACATCGCAAAATATGTAGAAAAAGGTTTTTTCTTAACAGCGGTCGTCCCTCGGCGGGCAATGGCAAACCTCCGAGTGTATTTCTGCCATGAAAAACAGCTTCTCATAAAAATATAATCGCCGTTCGGAGTCGGCGTAAAACTGTAGGTCCCTCCGCTTTGTGTGACAACATCAAGGCGCACACCACAAGTCGGAGGAGAAGCTCGGCCAAACACTAACATATGTGTAAGCGCCAATCTATTATTATTATTATTATTATTATGTCTTGGAATTTTTCTTTAGAGCTGGATATTTCTACTTAGTCATTGCGCCAGAGTTGGCTTTATTAGGTGTTGTGGTGTGGTGGTTAGAAGTGCGCACTACCCTTCCGCACGGCTTGGGACCGAGCCCAGTTTCCAAAAAAAGGACAAACAAGTTTTCTCTAATAGCGGTCTCTTCTCGGTAGACAAATGGCCAACCTCCAAGTGTATTTCTGCCACGAAAAACAGCTTTCCATAAAAACTAAAATCCCCAGTTCGGAGTTGGTGTAAAAACCTTAGGCCCCTCCCCTTTGTGTGACACTCACCATCAAGGCGAACGTCACAAATTGGAGGAGAAGCTGGGCCAAACCCTAACATACATATGTGTAAGCGCCCATCTATTATTATTATTATTATTATTATTTACTTTCTCCTTCCTCCAACTTCAGCGAACTCGTGTGTGTATTCCTCTTAACAGGTCGCCGTTAAACCAACGAACAAAGACTCCAGCAGGAAAAGAAAAACAATGCAAAGATAAGTAAAAAAAAAAAAATTGAACGCAATTTAATTGATTACTTAAACTGGGCTATAAAATATAAATGCGCTTAAAATAGCTAATCGTATCAGAAGCGATTACTTTCAAGCGAACAAAAGAAGCCACATAAATGATAATAAGTACAACAATGGATTTAGATAATAAAAAAATGCTATGAATATTGGACAATAACTGTTGCTTTTATGCCATGAAGAACAAAAAGCGGAAAACCGATATGTGGAGCCAAACCGAAAAATGCGTGGGCAGCGCTATTGTTTATTGCCAGCAAAAAAAAAAAAAATTAAATGTGAATAATGAATTAGGTATTATAAGTATGTGTAAGTATGAGAAATTCATATTTATCATGTGTCAATGAATAAATAAAGTATCTACAACCGCTAAGTTGAAAAAGGAGCTGGCGTCAGAGTACGCGCGTATCATGGCGCATTATGTATGCTCTGTGCTGTGCGCACAACATGAGCTTGTACAACAAAAAAAATTTTGACTAATCGTTTTTTAGATAACCGAATTTAATTGTTCAACATGCAAACGAACTACACGAACATACTAAATATGTGACCAAGAAGGCATGCCACACCGATTGCGACAAGTTTTACTTTTGTTTACATTCTTGCTCGCTCTTCCTTCTACGGGTATTTGGTATTACCACTCGAACACTTGTTTGCATCCAACGTGGCGCTCTTTAAGTGAATTATAGCGAACTTGATTTATTAAGTAATTATGCATAATAAACTGGTTAAATTTATTAATTTACCCACTGACAGCAACAACAACAACAACAAAGCGAAAACAATAGGAAGCACAAGAAAAAAGCTATGCTAAAACACCACAAAACCACTAAACGGGCCCCCATCCAACGGATATCAAGCTGCGTACTGGTACTTCATTTGAGTGCTGGTCGTTTTTAATTCTTAATAGCTCTTGAATTTTTTCGGTCACCAACAATTCTGCTATGTACATATGTACAATAGCAGCGACAACAACACCAATGTCCGATTAACTTCAACGACAACAAACAACCAACTATCATCGCGCTTTTGTTGCCGGCTCCTACGGTGCGTTGAATTTCAATTAGGCAGCTATGACAATAACTAAATGCCACAGTTGTGCCACCGGACGGACGTACGTTCATTAAAGGAAACAGCGATTAGCACCGCTTAAATCTGTTAATATACATATGTATCTGTATTGATTGCTGGTGGCGTTGATTTTGTGTGGGCAGCATGGCTGATTTTTTGAAAGGTACGGTACATAGCTGTGAAGATAAATGTTCTTGTTGAGTGCTTGAGAAGATTTATTATTTTTGTATTTTTAAGAATTTAGTCATAGATGCGATTATTTTGCTAATAAGTAACAAACACTTGATATTCATTATAAGAAGGATGTTTAAATAAGGCAACAACGCTCGCTTTTTGCGAGAAAAAAGTTATACAATTTGATTAACAGACACTTGCATGAGCGACTTGAGCAAAAAAATGAGTACCAAAACCTAGATTTGGAATTCGTTTCTACATTAGGGTGGTCCTATAAACTCAAATGAACGATTTTTTTTCAGTCTCACCCACACAATCGGTAATACCACGGTCACAGATATCATTTATAAATGTTTGTCCCGATTGGAGCCGGTTAAGGCGTTTCGCAATGGGATCCAAGGCCAAATGCTCCTTGGAGACTAAAAAAATTATAAATATTTTTTTTTCATTTAATACCCAACATCGATACCACTAAAGCCGAAGATATCACAAAAAAATTGCGGTCCCGATTGGAGGTGGTTAAGACATCTTCATAGGGTAATCTGAAATTTGACCCCTGCGCGCCACGCCTTAACCGTTCGTAACAATCGGTATCAAAATTTATTTGTGATATCTCCCACTATAGTAGCATCTATTTAGGGGTTGATGCTTAAGGAATCTGAAGTAAAACTTTTCTTCTTACATTTAAGGACCGCTATCATAAAAGCAGTCATACAATAAGGCTCACTGGTTTGGATTTTGGCAAAAAAAAATAAAAATAAAAAATAGTACAAAGTTAGTAAAGTTATTAACATTGAAAGGACAGCAGACCTAAGCGCTTAACATCATTTTATGGGTCCTTCCAATGAACCTGAAAGAAAAGTCTTTAAAATAGGCGGCCAAAATCAATAACTCGGATCTGTGGCGCCCTACTTGATTTTTAGTTCCCCAGACTACACACCACCTGCTCTCGGTCGTGAGAACAAGTTATTCCCACTAGGAATGAATGAGAGGACGATTCGGTCTCGTGGGCCTCCACGATAAGTCTATACGGATGGCGCTAAATTAAGTCTAGATGTGGAAAGTGGGGTAAACTCTAAGGACCTCACTACTCCGTAAGCCAAGCAGCTATTAACTAAATGGAATGCTGTGCAGTCTAGTCACTATCTACCTGCTAATCACTGCTTAAATCACATTTCGTCGAGAAGGCAAGCTTCGACAAGAAAATGTCCGCCGCACTCATTTATCTATAATGATCTCTACTTAGGGAAGTGATTGGAATTACTAAAACATGTAACTGCTTGATGGGAAGGCATGCTGGCAGAATAGGCCTAAAGTGAAATGACTTCTGCCGAAGCTGCCGCGACGAGAAAGGAATTGATAGCATGGGGCACTGGCTCGGCTACAGTCCAGCCCGAACGAGCGCTAGAAGGCGTTCATACAACCGTCACCTCTTTGAGAGAGAGAGAGAGAGCGACAACTTCACCGTCCTGCTCTGAAAACTGGCACGGAACAGGAAGATATTCCCTTCAAGAAAGGTGTCGCATGGGAATTCATAGCTTTATTATGCGATTTTATTATATAAATGATTAAGGAAGCGCAAATGAAGAAGGAAAAGTAGAAGGAAAAGGGATGGGTACAAACATGCTAAGTCTTTCGTTCCGGAAATACATATAAACAAGAAGAACTGAATCTGTCTTTCACCTCACTAGGCACGAATGAAGAATTGTTACAGGCTTTCTTACTGGCTACTGCCGGATAATGAAGCACTTTTTTAACCTAAAAGTAACTTACTCTCGCCAGTGCAGGATGTATATGAGCATTCAGGAAACAGCAAAGCTCATTTCGTGCTACATTGGATCACTAGCCAGGCCCAGACTTTGGTTCCAAGTACTATTGCCATATCCAAACAAACATAACCTAAATAGCTTTGAGCCAAGGAACCTTGCGAGGCTTCCTTAAGCTAAATGAATAAAAGAGAGTCAATAACCAAAGAGAGTTCTCTTACAGCAGACCGTCCTTGGTCGCGATATCTAGGTGACTCATTTCTTTTTCTAATATATATAAATCTAATCGAATCTTATGTCTTAGGTAATGGCTTCATTTGGCTTCACTTGGCCTTTGTAATTTACGTCAGTTGGCATAGAAGAGATACAACTGGCGCGCTTTGCTGAACTCGGCAAAAATTGCTAAGGCGGTTACAGCGCTCAATAATAAGAAGAATGTCATACTAGCCGATCACTATACATAAGGAGCTTGTTTTTTTTTGAAGATCAATACAAATATACTTTGATTCATTATAAAAAATTTGGATTTTCGAAATTAATTTTTCAATTATTCTTATCTCCTCTGTATTAATTCTGAGTGGCTTATCCAAGCATGGTTTTTTGGTGCATTTACAAAAACAAATTTTAGTAAGAAATCTTTACATTCTCCTAACAGAAAAATCAGCTTCGGTATTGTAGCGTTTTCAATGTAATATCTTCCTTCTAAGAATACTAAATTTAACATTTAATACTCACTTTGTACTATAACGTTAAGTTAAAAAAAAAAAAACTAAAAATTGGGTAATTAAATTTTTTGCAAATGTATACTAAATTTTTCGTGCAAACTACACCTTTCTTACCGTAAAAAAGAAAATAAGTACTGCGTAAGATTGTGTTTTTTTTCTTTAAATTTAACTTATTTTTGTTCAAATAAATTCGTGGTTGTTCGCACCAAGCGAGCCATGACTTTGAATAGCTTTGCTCCGCTTCACGCCTTCTTTACCAATGCGACCAGCTTATTACAAGTTAGCCAGCTTGTCGGCCACGTACACCTGAACTTGCCAAATCATTGCCGAACGAGTCGTTTTCCTCCAACTATCTCACCTTCTCACATCAATCTCCACTCCCGCTCTCCACCTGCCTATCTTTGTTCAATTCGCCTACTTCAATAGCTGTGTTTTTTTTATTTATTTATTCACTTCCATCAGCCATTGTGTGAACGTGTAAATTAGCTGCAAGTGCGCGCCGTTTCGCCGCATGTGGCATGTGTCAGTTGGTGCGGCAAAAATTGGGGGAAAAAAGTAGATAAATAACAACAGCAATAACAAAAAAGTGCCATACAAAAGTGTTGCTCGTGCTTGCATATGACCTTTCCGCTTTGTATTTTTGCATTGTTGCACGTCGCTGGTGCTGGTGTTACCGCTGCCTCGTACGATATGTGGCTCGCATTGATCTTGCTCGCGCTAATGGCGTTGCTAATATGAATACATATTTACATATCTACATATGTGCAAATTTATTTGTGTTGTATATCTGTGTGCACATTAGGGTGGTTCCCTCATATTATTTTTAACATTTAATGGCGCCACTTGGAGCTCTGAAGTGTCCCATATATTTTTATATGAATAAAATGCATTTGCTCATAGAATTGCTATAAAATCGACATAAAGGTTTATTTTTTTAATCGAATAAGAAATGGGGAATCAGAAATTATAAGAAAATAAAATTATGAAATATTAAAAAAAAAATAAAAATTTAAGAAATCCATTGAGCTGTTCTTGTTAGATGTGGTTACGAACACATAAAACAAATTTAAAAAAAAAAGGTAAGATTAAAATACTTAAAAATAAAAAAAGTAGGGCTTGCTTTGTTTAATTTTCTATAACTCTAAGGGTAGCAGCAGAAAAATTCCAAAAAGTAGATTTTTCTGTCTATTTTTGGACCACCCTAATAGGCAAACATAATTACGAATACATAGATATACAAAGCTGTTTACATTCATCGTTACACTGCATGCCAATTGCAAAGGCATCCAATTGACCGGCCAATTGTGGAAAAAGCATGCAGAAATTAAATATACACACACGCAAAAGCATACATATGTATATTTATGGGTCATTCCATACACAATTTACACCTCATTTTTTTTTTTGTTGAAATATTTTTTTTACATTATTTTCCGAAAAAATACCCCTGTTTTTTTTACTTCATCGCAATACCCGAAAATTTGAAAAAAAATTTCTAAATTTTGAACCCACCAGGAAGTATCTTTTTAGTTTTTTTTTCCAGTTAATAAAAATGAGCATATTTACCTCGTTTTTCATTAAAGTGTGAGATAGATTTAAATAACTAATGCCTGCGCGCTGAAACTTTATCTACGCAGACAAAAAAAAACTCGTAACTTTCTGCAGTTTTTCTATTCTCAAATTTTTATAGCGTACTCCATGAAGTTGGAAAACTATTTAGATTGCAAAGAAAAACCAAAAATCAAACGGTGTATAATTAATAAAAAAAAAATATTAAAAAAATTACAAAAATGCAAATTTTTAATGCAAAAAAATATTTATTTATTATTTATTTCACGGCAAAAAATTAAAAAAATATACTATATCCGTTTGTTCAAAATTGCGGATTATTTTTTCGCGATTTTCGAATATCATGAAGGAGTAAAAAAACGTATGTCTTCTTTTTTCGAAAAAGCATGTAAACAAAAATATTTGATTGAGTTGTAAATTTTGCATGGAATGACCCATATGCATTTAAAATATCATTACAAACAAATGTTTGTACGTACACACGATTACATTTGTAGCATGCAGCATAATTTGTGGCATGCATCATCGATATTAACGGTGTCGCACAGTCAACATCGTGGTCGGCATCATTATTATTGCCAATGATTTACGCGGCCAATGACATGGCTGCGCATGCGCTGCCTCATTCGTACGGGTACTTGGTCATTTGTTGGAAATGCTAAAAAGGCGAAATAAAGGCATTAGAAAATAGTTGTGTGAAAAAGTAAGCGCGCATGATTGATGGCATGCGCAGCTGTATTAATAATTATGTATGTACATGTAGGCAATTGATTTGTTGTTTGGTTAGCAATTTGAAATTTTCTCACTAGCCGAGTTTCTCTTAATTGGTTTTGTATAGAAAGATATTTGTTTTAATAACGTTTCCCCATCGAAGCTAAATGTTGTAATAATATAAAAGATTCCTTTTATGTAGATCCGCCAAATTGTAATATTCCAGGTAGTTGAAGCTTTAGAGGTGGAGAATCCATTAAAAGTAGCCCGGTTGCATATAATTTAGTACGTGGACCTTTAAAATGAACTTCAAAACATAGGGTTTTACATTTGTTTTCTTATTTTTACCAGAAAGCAGTATCCAGTGAAATTTGTAATACTTCTTAAGCATACATATATGTACATTCACACTGTGCTATTCTTGCGTCAAGGAATCTATTTTCATGGTCGCAAGAACCGAAAAAATATTTTAATTTCTTTTTAAGTTCACTTCATGCTGCTTTTAGATAAAAAAAAAGAAGAAAATTTACTTTTGAAGATTGATTTTAAATTCAAGAAAAATTTTCATTACATTCAAAAATCTATGTAAATTTTGTTGTTGCCTCTGGTCTCTTAAGTGTGAAAAAGTATTAATTTTTTTTTTTGTTAACATCAAATTATGCCATGTGAGATACAAGCAAAAATTAAAAAAAAATACAAGTAATTTAAGTTTAGAATTATCGTTAATTTCTTCGTGATCCAATAATCGGATTGAAACCAATTTAGTATGGGACCACCTGTAAGGTAACACCTTTCCGCGAAAAAAAGAATTATAGAAATCGGTTAACGTGGCCCAAAGTTATGCGGTAACATACATAAATAAAAAAGAAAAAAAAATCCGACGAATTGATCCTTTAAGGCAGTACGCAGTTCTTAAGAAGTTTGCTACGCTTTCTACTACGGTTTTCTAAAGTGAAAAAAGCACAGGACAGCCCACTTTTGCAACAGAAATACCTACATATATGCCCGTTCAATTACTTCTTAAATAAAAAGTGAGGCACACGAAATCATGGCAATTTTTTTCTTGAGCGTTTTCTTAAGAGCTGGATTCTAAGCTTTAAAAATTTTGGTAAAAAGAAATTAAAAACATTTCAGATTTTAAGGACCAAACAGTTTGAAAAAAAAACCAACAAACCAGCTGCTCTGGTGCTGTAATCAATGTGCCTTTATTTATTGCATTTTCCATCTACGTGTATATGTATGCAAAAACAGCATGCAATGAACTTTACAAAAAAAAAAAATTAGAAAGCCTTTTTTGCCACTTTTATTACAAAAAAAGTTCATTTGCCACACTCTATCGGCCAAGTGGTTATAGGGACGCCCTAACTTCTCCGAATGCCTTCCATTGCCATAAGGCCGGTTAGCAAGTCCTTCTGCCCAGCATAAATAGACCCTTCGATCGATTCTCGCTCCATTCTTGCCACATGAGTTGTCTCTTGCTGCAAGTAGTCTCATCACTTACTAGTTAAAGACATCCATATATCCCTTGTAATGAAATTGCTGACAGCGAGCTGCTTACCTAAAGCCTTCCAGGACTACGAAAGTGGAAGGAATGTACCCTTTGTTGCAAGTTTGTCCGACTTCCCGTGGCGGATTTGTTCGAATACCATGAAATATTTTATGCCTCTTTGTAAAATTTAGACTCCTTCAATGACGCTACTATATATAATATCTATTAGTATAATATTGACTTGAATGCATCCTACCTCCGAACGAGTTGTGCGTAGAGCCAAAAGTCCAGAACAATGTAGCCCCTTGCAAAGTTTAAAGTTCGCGAATGTGTGTATGATACTTTCATAGTTCCATGTGAAGGAAAGTTTTCCCATTGTAAATGTCCTCTATCAATGCCAGAAGTCGATCGGTGTAGCCTTCTTATCTGCTATTTCGTTTCCTTCAATATGGCTATGTTCTAGAGCTCGGCAGAGAATGGCGTTGAATTAGCTCAGTCCCTGATAGGAAGTGGCAATAAAGATATTCACTGTTATACACAGGCGAGCGATATGACTACCATATTTATAGGCTCTTTTAGGAGATATCCATGTCAACTCCTTTGCGATCATAAATTTCCGACAGCTAACCAGCGTCATATGTAAGTATTCTTCCTCGGTTGGAAATCGTATAAGAGACCTGAGACGAAAGTTTCGAAGATGCTCAGTTACAGCACTCGCCTGCTTCAAAAATTTTCTTTTTTCTTAACCCTTTCGCGGCTTCGGTAGTTATGACAATTTTTGGCGGCATTAGTTGAATATCATCCGTCCCGTCTTGAGGTGAACTACTGACAGTGAATAATATGCCGAGGTTACCACTAGTAGTAGTAGGAATAGGGTATTAAATAGGCGGTCAGAATTTTTGGTTCCTGGCCTACGAAACGTCCACGGTGGCCAATAAGTTGGTCGGCGGGTGATGCTTAATACCTTTAAATAAGGTGAAGATATCTATGCCATATGATGAAAAATATAGGCTTCTTCTTCCCTTTAGCTTAGAAAAATAAGTTTCATCATAGGATAGCTCACTCTATTTTAATAGGTATGACCCCATTAAGTACAATCTGCTAGCAAATCACAGGCCTGATATGACGATGTCATACATTTAATGAGTTTCTAGTGAAATAATCACAAGAAAAACTCCTAAAAAACAGCTACAATCATAGCTAATTTTTGTGCGTCATCTAATTAGGTCAGAATTGAGTTAGAAGATATAAAACGCTGAGTATTTTACGGGTACGAAGAATTGCCAAGAGGTTCTG
The DNA here is from genome assembly GCF_001687245.7 of Rhagoletis zephyria. Taxonomy (NCBI): domain Eukaryota; kingdom Metazoa; phylum Arthropoda; class Insecta; order Diptera; family Tephritidae; genus Rhagoletis; species Rhagoletis zephyria. Next base: position 282,183 of record NW_016157163.1, on the reverse strand, counting down.
GCTTTATGTATAAGTTCACTACGCTGGAATAGTTTGGATTAATAACTTGAGACCGGTGAATAAGACGGTGACATATCCAGTAATATTTCATAATGTATTTTGGAGCTCTTAACAATTGCATTAATTCAAGTTTCATTACCCATGATCATTTAGAATTTAATGGATTTTCTCTTATAGTTTGCTATACCCAATTATTCGTTTGGTAATGGCTAAGGGGGCTTGTAGTAAACCTCATATTTGAAATATTTACAAGTTAAATTTTATTTTAGGTATCCTAAAGAATATATTTCAACTCTCTAAGTGCGTATGTCGTCGTATACACTATATATTTAAAAATACGCACATATGTGCTTAAACTAAAAATTCGCAAAAAAACCGTAAATTTTATGTCGATGCGCTACTTTGTGTGCTACCTTGTTAATTTAACTGTCTGTCCGGCTGTGCGTTAACGCGACGCATAAACAATACTAATGATGCAAAATGACTTTAACGGTGCAATACTCATGGCCAAATCTACTAAAATGTATATAAGTCTGGCTTAGTATGCACTTGTTGTTACTCACGTACATATGCACAACCATGAAGTTTTCTACTTTTTTTTAACTTGCTGTGCCACTTGCATCTGCATCTGCTGCAGTTATCGTGCTGTGGCTGCCACATTTCTTTTTCAAGTTGCACTCTTTTTATCCGCGCGCCTATATAAACAGTTGAACACTTAGTACTACATACATACATACATATACATATGTATGTATACATGTTTGTTGGGATATTAATGTGTGCCAGTGCACTTCACGACAAATGCCTACTCGGTCGCCTGTCCACTGATGACCAACTGCGGCGGCGCGACTCTGCGCATTTGGCTGAAATAAAGGTCATTCGAACGCGTTCAGTAATACGCAGAGTGGTCTCTCTGTTGGCCATCAATCGATTAGGTACACAGCGCAACAATTTTTCACAATGAAAAAAAAAAACGAATTCATTTCGCAAATGCATTACGCGCATATTAAGTAAATAAAGAGGGAGCAAATGATTCCATCAAGAATGCATTCAACTTTTTAGTCAGAGGTATAAGTACGTAGTCCCAAAAGTTACAGGACAATTATGGCCAAGATATTCGTAGTTGCAAGTCTTTTGTAAGACAATTAATAGATAGAAGACAAGAGCGTTTGAAAGCTTTTTTTATTCCCCTTTCCAGCTTTCGTACGGTAAAGCTCTTTTGACAGAAAGCACTCTCGCGCTGCTCTAACAGTCGCTATGTCCGAGTTATAAAAGCATTGGCGTGTTATTTGAGAGGTCCGAGGTTCGAATCTTCGGGCAGCAGAAGTTTTTCGTTATTTTCAACGAGAGTTTTTTAATTTAGTTTTTAAAATTTAATTTCATTTCTGCTTTTGAAACTTTTGTTATGTACATATTAGGAATGTTAATACCGCTATCCCGGGATCTCGGCCTTTTTAAGGTCCCAAAAATTTCGGGATTCTTGGCAAATAATCCCGGAATTTTCGGGATTTGTAGCTTGTACTAATGGCAATAATAGAAACTCATTTTCTTAACCAGTATTGGCTATATCTCTTTTTTCTTTTTTCATTTAATATTTAATACTTTTTTTTATAAATCTCTAGCCCATTAAACATACAATACCGCGCGATAGTAAATTTTAAACATAAATATCAATATATTCGCGAAACCGTGGGCCAAATATAGAAAAATTGCGTTTTTAGTTTTTCACTCTAACGTCAGTAATTAAAAAAGATGGTTAAAAAATTCAGAGAAATGTTCCTAGAGAAGAAGTTCGGGTATCAAATTAAAGAGGAAATCCTGTAGAATTTAAACAGATTCAAGTTTTTGGTGCAGAACAACTGGTAAGTATTGAAAATGTCATTTAAAAATTTTATCCCCGTAATTTCGCAATATTTCTTTCTGAAAAAATTATATGTTAAGGACTTATACAAACTCGATAACATCCTCAAATTTCGCCATTCATTTATCAGCTTCAAAAATTACCTATTCGTTTCTGTGAATCAAAAAAATTTTAATATTTTTAAATTCTAAAGAAATTTCCTTTTGAATTTCGTACCCATATTTTTATTCTACATTGCATTCAATTTTTTAAATAATTTTTGGAATTAATCATATCTATGAAATGCTTTAATCATTTTTCGTTCTGAATAGTTTCTGTTTCTCAATTTCGTGTGGATAAAAGGTGCAAAACGATTCCTCTTCTCCTCTGCAGTTGTATGGATATTCGTGTCAGCATCTATGACCTATAGCATAGGAGAAGTACACAGTGTTATAAGGATAGGAGAGGTTAGAGTTAAGACTAAGTTTTTATTGAACTTCAGCCGGATCTGGTGTAGTTATCTTGGATTACTTTATTTCCGCTAAAATCCATGACTTAGCTAATTCATCTGCGGTGAAACTGATGGCGACATTTTTGCATTACATTGGAGGCCGCCGGCTGGAAAAGCAGATTAGTAGTAATCTGGTAGAGAAAGAAGACTGGGCGTGATAGGTTTGACATGTTTCTCTTCTTCCTCTGAGTTGCGTCTCTTCCCATAAATTACCCTAATTCCAAGATGCAGCAACATGTGTCAAATAGTTTGCTTGGGTTCGGTGTTACCGCGATTTCAGTTCGAAGTGTCCTTTGCATTCATTCAATTGTTGAGCGGCTAATTCTAGCCGAGTGACAATTCATTGTTAAGGAACTTTTCATTATGGAGGTAAAATTTATATCAGTAAACAAAGTTTAGAAATACCAGCGGTTATTTGCGTAAGTTAAGATTTATTTTTTGTATAAATATTATACTCCTATTTCTTCATGTGTACATATATACACATGTGCTGCATATGTAAGGAGTGTATTGATACAAATAAGCACTTACCACTTGGCCAACTGGCGCGAGTTAATGGAAAAGCACTATTTCAGAGGATTGTAAAGAAAAGCGAAAGCCATTATACAAAAAAAAAGCAGAAACACCACTTTTTAAAGATTTATTCATTTATTTTACTCGATTGACATTTGCCGTGCTCACCTAGCTAAAAATTAAGCTCGTTCACTATCAGACGGAAAGCGGAGCATTAATAATGTTTTACATATATTTATTTCACACTTATGTGCACTGCCGGCAAAAAGCATTGGTACAGCAAATTTTTCACAATATATGAAAAAAAGTGTTTCTAAGATTGTTCCGCCAAGTTTTTAAAAAATATGGTTCATTCTACAACAAAAAAAAATAAAAAATAAAAAGATAATTCCTAAACTTTGTGCAGAACACGCGAAAATTCAGCAAATTTTAATGAAAATTTTCAAGTTTTTAATCAGATTTTTTAGAACTTTTTTGAGTATGCAGTTTTGTAGCCCATTAGATTCTAGTACAAAAACTGCAAGTTCGGAGTTAGTCAAAACCGCATCGATTTTTGAGAACTTTTTTTGTTGAAGTTGTTTTGCATTTTTTCTATTTAACGTATTTTCGAAAATTTTTTTTGTAAGGAAGAGACTGCGGGAAAAAATTTTGCCAAAAATCAACGGTAGTTCTTAGCTACTTAAAGCTTGTACTTTGTTACAATGAAATTGATTGGGCTACAAGTCTGCGTACTCAAAGAAATTCTAAAAAATCTGATTAAAAAGTTTAAAATTGCATGAAAATTTGCTGGACTTTAGTTAGGAAATATATTTTTATGTTCTTTATTGTAGAATGAACCAAATTTTTACAAAAAAAAAAATATTAAAAAAAAAACGTTTGCATATATTGTCAAAAATATGCTGTGCCAATACTTCTTGCCGGCAGTGTATGTACATTAGGGGGCATCACAAAAAAAAATTGCGGGTTTCCTACCGGCATTATAATATTGATTATATTTTAAAAGCCTTATTCATAAAAAATAAAGTAGTTTTAAAAAAGGTTTATAAATGAAAAATTTATGAAAACGTCAATTTATAAAGCTCTTCAAAACTACTTTATGTTTTACGAGTATTGGCATACGACTTTCGTCAACATATTTGGGAATAATATTGAGCTTTACTCGAGCTAGACCGATTTGAAAATATCTCCAAGGTATTTGGGTGATGTTAGCTAAGTGCAGTTGTGCCTGGTCTGGCGTTCCGCCTGATCTAGAGCAACTCGTATGGCTTTTTAATTAAGGAATGCTAAATTTAAACATTGTGGTATAAAATCAATAAATTTTCGTCGTTCGTCTTCTTGCGGATCTTCTGCAAGGTTTGATGAACACCAACTGCAAAGGAAATGGTGGACTTACGAATACGAATGGCATACAGAACGACAATTTATATCAACTGCTCGATATAGCCAATAGATTTGCCAATGAACCCAGCCAAGCACGATAATTTTATAATACCTCAGCTCGTTCGCTGTGGCTAAGTGGTCAGAGTTGCATACCACCATTCTGTAGGACCTGGGTTCGATCCCACCGAGTATATTTCTGTCATGAGAGAACGATTCTCATTAAAAAACATTTGCTATTCGGAGGCAGTGTAGAACTGTAGGTCCCTTCATTTGTGTCATAACAACAAGACGCACAAGTGGAAGCTGCAAAATATTATTATTATGAATATGAATATCGAAAAAACTCTCAATGGAAATGCATCTAAGCAAGGCAAAAATGCTGTCAATTAAATTCACTGAATTATAATTTTAAATCACTTTACAAAGTTCCCAAGACTAATTTGCAAAAAAGTGCAAAATATTGTATTTGCGTATTTGCTATTTTATTACTAAATAAATAAGTTAAATAACACTTCCTTACCGGATGGCGTGATTGGCAAAATAAGTAAATTGAAAAAAAAAATCACCAAGCGCTGTGGAATAAATAAATGCGAGCAAAAAATGCGAGGAAAAATTAAGCAACTCCTATAAATGGGATTGCATATTAATGCCAGTTGTTGTTGTTGTTTGGTGCCGCTACGCCTAGTTGCACAATCATTGCATTGCGTGCCAGCAACACCGCAGGCAGACCCCTGCCAGAATGTTGAACGCTCCAATGATCGCTCGTCTGTCTGTCTTGTTTGCCTGCTAGAGGCCGCTTGGCCTCCCTGGATGATTGGCTGCAATGACGCAGTGACGCAGCAGCGCAACTAAAATGTGCGAAATGTATAAAATATTTTAAAATTTTTAACAATTTAATTAAGCATTGTTACCATTTACATTCGGCAGACAGAGCAACAACTGACAATATTGCTAACACTGTTCTTGTTGTTGTGGTTGTTGTGGCTGTTGCTGTTACAATTATTGCAGTTGTTGACGGTGCACACGATGGTCAACACCAATTGCGGCCAACGCTGCGTCAAAGATATTGCCAATAACATAAAAAAATACAGGCAAACTGAGGCAATACTCGTAGAAGCAGCAGCAGCCGCAGCAGCAGAGATATGAACAACAAGTAAACAAAATAACAACAACAACCATAAGCCTATTGCATTTGCCTCGAACTAAGGTATTGCAATGCGCGCTCGCGCTCGCCACGCCATGCCACACCATGCCATGCCATGCCATACAGCGCTATTCCATGCCCATTTGGCAAAACATTGCGCTACGCTTTTATTAATGAAGCAACAACAATAAGCTAGTACAACAACAAGCGCTATACGTTTATTTATGCACTACATACATATATATATATATATATAGGTACATTTGTATGCATAGATACTTATGGTAGGACACGCAATTGCAACCGCATGCAATAAACGGCAATAGCAACTTGCCACAAGCGCATAATGACAACGCAATGCGCTAACGTGTGCAAATGGGTGCAAAAACATAAACAAATAGCAAATCAAAAAATAAAAAAGCGTAACGATACTGACTTGGTAACCGCGAAAATACCAATAACACAAACATCATCAATTTCAGTATCTAAATAAGACAGACTGCAAAGTGTAATGTGGGGACATATTCTTACAAACACTCGTACATACATATATATATATATATGTACCGAGCTACAGAGTTGTTATCCCTAGACGGTAGCTATTAATTAACAGAAATAAATTGGAGCAAGGGAAGCGGAAAGTATGTCTATCAAATATGGATAAAAACTAAATTAGAACGAACTGGGACCTATTTCATAAAGTGACAGTGACAATTTTGTCACGACAAGCATTGCCGGTGACAAATCGACAGTTTGGTGGGTGTTTTGTTTCATAAAAACAATTATTTAAAAGTAGTGACAAGTGCGAAATTACGATATGAAAAAATTAAGAAAAAGTTTTCTTGTGAAAACTTTCCAACGGAGATATTTAATTTTGTCGCTATTGTCTCGACAGTTTTGTCAGAGCGACAATTGTCACCAACATTGTCAGACAATTGACGACAATAATGTTAGACTGACAGTTATGCCAGTGTCGCTCTCCAACAACAGACATAGAAAAAATATCACCGATAGTTTGGATTTTTTTTTTTTACCTGTGTTTTATAAAAAAAACTAACCTATATTGGAGGGTTTCACCCCACGTTTTTATACAACCTTTTTTGAGAGCTTTGACGAGGTTTTCTAACTTAGCACATCGTTTAACTTATAAGGTACAAAAGTGCTTACCGGCAAATCTCCTGCTTTCGAACTAAAAAGGAACTACAATTTTTTATTTTTTTGAAGGTCTTCGGAGGACTTAGATCTGACTCGATACATTTTAGTTTGTCGATGAGTTTCGATAATTTGTTAAATGTTGATATTTTGATGATGTTGAATAACACTAAAATCTGATAACTCAACAAAATTCGATAACTCGATTAATTTCGATAATTACCAATAAAAATCGAAAACTGTGCATTTCGAGTGCTCGAAAAACTTCGATAACACAGAAATGTGTATATATCTCGATATAAATCGATAACTCGATAAACTTTGGACACCTTTACAAGTTTAGAAAAACTGATTTGATTTTGATAGATCCATATTTTTCGAAACCTATCGACAAATTTCGATAACTCGTTACAATCTGGTAACATGATAGAATTCGATTGGCAGTAAAAAATCGCTATTTTGAAAATTTCGATTCTATGAAAAATTTCATTAAATCAATAAATATTGATAACTGGATAAGTTCAGAAGAAGTCGATGCATTACGATAACTCGATAAATTCCGTTAACTCTTTATATATTGATAACGATTGATAACTTCATAAATTCTATTTAATTGACATATTTCGATAGTTCCGTAAACTTTTATAGCTGGATAACTATCCGTAAATTTCGACAACAAATTTTATGTGTTTATAAATTTCGACAACTCAATAAACAATGATCAATGTGAATAATTCGATACGAAATCTCAATAAGCATGGGTAAATCGATTAATTTCGATAACTACAAACTTCGATGATTCGATAAATTGCGGTAACCTAATAACTTTAGATAGTTAAATTTGTTATGACATAATTTATTTCAATTCCTATCGAAAAAATTCTATATATTTTTTACCCTTTTAGTTACCCTAATTCTTATGTATTTCACATTTTTTTCATTTTCGTTTTTATCTTCAATTTTGCCTTCACTTTTTTAGTTATCATTCATTTATTTCTTCATCATCACATTAATCTTTATTACAAAGTTTACAAAGAATATCTTTTCTAATACCTCTCATATTTCTCTATGCATGTGGAATTGATTTTATATCATTTATACGAAGTTCCTGTACTTTACTATGCTTAAACACTTCCAAAGGTAAGCCGTATGGAAAACTTTTTGTATGTATGGAATGTGCCACGCCCTCTTTTTCAATAATGCCATTTTCCTCCATAAGTATGGGATCAGTTTCACATAACCCCATAATAAATGCCAGTAATGTACCAAAAACACTTCCATATATACACAGTATGGAAATTTGCATAGGAGGTGTGAACGCCCCTATTTCCAATAACTTCGATTTTTCCCGATGAGTTTGGGATATATTGTTTACGCCTTCCCACCAAGTTCCAATCAACTACCACATATACTTCCGGACATATGTACTTGGCATGAAAAATTCAGTTTGCATAGGAAATGCCACGCCACTTTTTTCAATAACGCCCATTTTTGGTCCATAAGTTCTAAATAATTTTTTATATCTTATGTCCAATAATGTGTAATTTTTTGAGTAGGGTTGCCAGCTTTTTATCATAAGATCTTCACCTTTCGTTGGACTATGAAATGAGGTACCAAGGTACATTTGCAGAGTTCATTCAATTTAAGAAAATGAGGTATCAAATGTAAGAGATTGGCCTTCGAATTTTTTAATGTTTTTTTTTTGAATAGGGTTGCTACCTGTGTGAAAATATATAAGACGTGAGCACTTCGTTGGATTACAAAAAGTGAGGTTGCAAACGAAAGGGCTTGGTCTCCATATATGCATTGATGTTTTCGTTTTTGAGTAGCGTTGCCACCTGTTGAAAAACTAAAAGATCCACACCGTTTTTTGGAATAAAAAATTAGGGTATGGCCACCGAATTGTTTGCTAATGACATCAGATTTGCTCAGTTATTTCAATTTTCTTACATATGTACAGATTCGGCGCGTGTTGAAGCTTCGTGCATATGTGGTCGGCTAATGTCTCACAAATTTAACAACAGAATTTTAAAATCGACTACAATTGCATTTTTCAAAATATTATCAGATCTTATGAAAGAAGGTTCATCCTTTCTTCACATTTCAAGACCAACGCGTAACACAGTTTTATCTCGCTTCATAAGGGAACAAATTGTCCAGCTTTGCGGTACAGTATGGGTACAAAGACACGATTGAGTTCTTCAATTTACTGCTGCCCTTCCAGTAATCTTAGAAACACTGATAAAAAATAAGTGAATGGAAATGTAGAGCAACAGCAACAAAAGCTATAAATATGGGTAACCTTCCAATAGTTCTAGAGTTCTTAAAAAGGAAAAAAAAGTTCTGCATATTTTACGCAACATACGACATGTGCAAAAAAAAACAATAAAAAATTGTTCTGAGCAGCTTTTCAACAGTTCCGGAGTTCCTGAGAAGAAGAAAAAAGTTCTGCAAAATTACGCCCAAAAAAAATTTTTTTTTCAAAAAAGTTAAATTTTTGATAAAAAAAATTATATTTAAACCAGTTCTGAGTAACTTTTCGATAGTGCTAGAGTTCACGAAAACGAAAAAAAAAATTATGCAAAATGACGCAGAAAAAACACTTTTTCAAAAAAGTGGGAAAAGTTACATTTTTGGAAAAAATTAAGTTTAAACCAGTTCTAAGTAGGTAATCAATAGTTCTAGAGTTCCTGAAAAGGGAAAAGCGTTCTGCAAAATTATGCCGAAAAAACACTTTTTTCGAAAAAGTGGAAAAAGTAAAATTTTTGAAAAAAATAAAAATCAAACCTGTTCTGAGTAGCTCTTCAATAGTTCTAGAGTACCTCGAAAGAAAAAAAAGTTCTGTAAACTTACGCAGAAAAAAACTTTCGAAAATGTGAACGGTTTAATTTTTAAAAAAATAAATCAATAAAATAAAACTGTTCTGAGTCGCTTTTCAAAAGTTCTAGAGCTCCTGAGAAGGAGAAAGAAAGTTCTGCAAGATTGCAACAAAAGCTTCAAATCTGGTTGTCGAACTATGGGTTTTTTTAATTTTTAACGCAGCCACTGATTGTGAGGCAACACCATGTAACAACTTTGGCTGCAACACTAAGCAATCGAAGAATCCATGTAGAAGTTCACTACCATATTGTTTACACACAATAAGTTTCAAAGTTAGTCCTTGAAAGCTAAAATGTGCGGTCACTAAAATTATTGAAACAATCATCCACTTCAAAACCGTAAATTATATTCAAAAGACGTCCTGAAAAGTTTTAATCTCAGCCTGCTGTTGCCTTAGCTCAACATCCTTTCTCTTCTCTGTGTCGAATCAAAACTTGGCTTACCACCCATAAAAGAGATATTTGAACGCCTCGATCTTCCCTTCCAGCGGGGCGAGGGTGCAAAGAGGTTCAAATAAATTTCACCTTTATTACTAACTAACCGGGTATAAGGCTTCACTATTTTTATATTTTATTTGTCGTCAAATATTGGCCTCTATGGGATCTGAAAAAGTCATTCGTAACAATTCAATGAGCTTCACTCTCATTGTAAATAAACAATTAACAAAGCCGGACAAATGAAGAAAACTTAGCAAAAAGGATTAATAAGCCAAAAGCTAACAAACAAATCGTTAAACACTGTTAGGAACTGTCAACAATAATTACTCATTAAGCAGAAAAAAAAACAAAGCGCAAATAAGCAAGTTAAGTGCGCAAGCAGCTAAGTAAGTACATAAGTATTCAAGTGAGCAAGTATGTACATACAAATGTCGTCGTGCATTGTTGACGATTTGTAGCCATTGACTTGTAGGTTGTTTATTATTGTTGTTTTTTCACACATTTGCATCGTTGTGAATACACTGACTTTTGTTTTTCCTTCAAATTCTGAACCATTCAAGCCAACATTGCAGCAGCTGCTGCTAGTTACTATATACATACATACATACATACATACATACATCCACTGTTGGTCAGTGCGCGCTCATTCAATTGGCAATTGGCCGTTGAAGCCAATGAGTTTTGTTGCGCTGACAGATGTTGTGCGGTGCTGTGGGTAATCGCTGCACTCACTGTTGCTGTTTTCTTTGTGGCTGCTACGCTGGCACGCGCATTCAACATTGTGTGCAGAACAAAACGGATGGTAGTTCAGCGGCGCACACTGGGGCCGGGAGCTCGATGTTTTGGCCAAAATTAATAACGCCTGGGATACGCCGTCATAGAATATTATCGGTAAAAACAAGGGCTACGACTTTTGGAGAGTTGTGTAGAGCATGAAGTTACCATACTTTACCCGAAGATTTTCTTCTAGTAAAATCATGAAAAGTGTCAAGTGATCACTGGTTGACGTTTCTACAGGAAATTGCTTCTTTTGTTCCCACACTTTTAGTTGTTACTCATTTTTTTATGTTTGACATTTTTACTCGATTTTACACGAAAAGTATTGGACCAGAGCAAATGTCAGCCTTGAAATCCAACGCAGAATCACTCTTGCCAACAAGTGCTACTTTGGACTTTTCAGGAGTAAAGTCCTCTCTCGTCGTAAAAAAATTACTCTCTATAAGTCACTCATCAAGCCTGTGCTGATGTATGGCGCGGTGGCATGTGCAATGACAACATCCGATGAAGCGGCTCTTGGAGTTTTCGAGAGAAAGATTCTGCCCACGGTTTACGGGTCTTTGCGCGTTGGCGATGGCGAATACCGCAGACGATTTAATATGAGCTCTATGAGCTTTTTACAACGATATAGACATAGTGCAGCGAATTAAAATTCAGCGGCTCCGCTGGATTGGCCATGTCGTTCGGTTACAGCGTCAATAAAGAACAAGAAGCGAAGAAGGATGCGAGAAACTTCCGACTTTTAGTTACGCCATCTATTGTTTTTGGAGACCCTAATTACGAATTCAAAATCAAATTTACAAGTTTAAAATGGTGGATCAAACATGGCGGGCATAAACTAAATGAAGTTATTAGGATTTTATAAAACTTGGTATGGAAGGGTTTTGGGGAACCAATATAACGGACATAAAATATAAGAAGTTAGTAAATTTTTATAAAACTTGTTATGGAAGGATTTTTAGAGTCACCACTGACTACGAATCTAACTAAATAAATTTTCAGAAATTCAAAGTGATGAACCCAATATGGTGGCTGTGAGAACATAGGAATTTAATAGATCTTCATAAAACTGGGTGCTGAAGTTTTTTTGTTTTAACCCGTGTGCGAATGCAATTATTCAATATTTAAACACTCAGGATGTGCTACGAGAAGTTTCTTTATCTGATTTAATACCAATTTTTGTTCTTTTTTTTTTGTTTTTAGCAGGGAAGCTTCTTTTTGTGTTAAAATCAAAATGCGCAAAGATGCGCATATCGGAGTTAAAGTACACCCTTTGAGCAATAATTTGGTCTATTATTTAACAAATTTGATATAGGAAGGCAGAAGAACGTTTAATTTGAATTTCGTCATGTATGAAGTTCTATTTAGAAATACACTCCTTATTGGGTTAAATTAGTCTACACTCATAAGGAAGTAAGAACAAATAATGAAAACAGTTTTACCTCAGATTTGAAAGAAAAAAATCGCAGACAATAGCATTTGAGGAAACATATTGAATTTGCAAAGAACGCTTGAAATTTTTATACTATTTATAAAATTAAAAAAGTTCCAGAATAATGAATCTCATTCGAATAAAAAATTGTTCAAATAAAATGCATTTTTGGTCAATATCTTCAGCTCCTGGCCCACTGTGTGGCGGTGCAATAACAATAAAAGGTAAGTAAACAGGCAGCAACAGCAACAGTAACAAAGCAAAACAAATTAAACAGTAGCAGCCAAACAAGCCAACAACAATTGCAAGCTATAGCAAAGTACAAGTAGCAAAAGCATTTAACATTCGAAATAAATTAGCGAAGTGATGTTGATGTAAACGGTAAATATAGTGGCAAATTTCGCACAGAGTCAATAGCTTTTACGAACGAGTGGGGTAACATGACAACATACATATATATGTATGTATGTATGTCTGCACATTGGCATGTAAAAATATACCTATTGTAAAGTGTAAATAAATATCTCTACAATAGCGGCAAACATTTGTTCTTGCAAGACATTGTGGCGTCTAGCCGTAGACAACTGGTAGCCAACGCGCCGCTTAAAATGCCAGCAACAGTAATCCAAGCGTGCTGTAATAACGCAGTGCCAGCCAGCTATTTGTGTTGGCAAAACCAAATTCACTTGTCTTAACAAAAGCAGTGGTTCGAGCATTGGCCACACACATAGCCGCTTATTTAGCTGAATAGTTTTATTTTTTTTTGTTTTTTATCTATTAGCTAATATTAATCGCCTGTCGTAGCGATGTCTAGCAGGTGCAGTAATTATTGGCAGCCAAATCACGTGACTATAATAGGCGAATTTTTTTCGTGGATATCGTTAATTAGTAAAATTCACTGTATCGTCTACTGATTACTATTGTCTTTGATTAAAAAAGAAAAACAACAAATATGTTCCATCTCTTGACTCAAGCCATTTAATAATATTTTTTTTTTGTTAATTTTTATATGGTATGTTTATGTTATATTTATAGAAACTGAGTTTTTTTCTACAAAAATAATTTGTTGGTTGTGGCTAGATTTATTGTACCGTTTAGTTAATCTCCACTAATATTGATCTCTTTAGAATAAAGATAGATTGCTAACTCATTCTAGAAAATTCGGTTTTTGAAAAATACATAAAAAAAATCGCGATGTCTGTTTGCAAAGAATATTTTCATTAAATTTTCGGTGATACCGGTACCTGATTGTTAGCCTTTTATAAGACCAAGACCTGCGTTTTGTTTTAAATTTTAATCCAACTAATATTTTAAATGCGAAAGTATGTGAGGGCGTGAGTGAGTGTGTGAGTATGTTTGTTACTCTTTTAGGCTAAAACACAACAATATGGATGGAAAATATTTTTTTCGTAGAGTGTTGCCACCTGTTCAAGTAGTCAAAATCAATTTAATATACAACTTATATCAAATACATATTTTATTGTGTTATCAAACACAAGAAGTTACAGAAAGCTTTATTCCGAAATTACTTTTGAAGAGGATTGCCACCTTTTTGGAAATTTAAAATAAATTTATTCAATAATTTTAATGAAGTGTCTTTATACGGCTATCAAATGAAAAAGTTATATTTCGAAAATAATTTGTTGACATAAAACATAAAAAGAGGGAGTTTTTTGTATTTTTACACTCAAAGATTCAGGCCGTTAAGTGATTTTTTTTTTTGCACAGGGGATTCTTTGAATGAGGTGAGAATATCTCAACATCTAATTAAATTTTAAAATGTGCAGCAATCACGAAAAGTTTATAACATGATCAAAAACAATAACTGACACAAAGATTTCAAAGATATAGTGATCTTACTTTAGTTACCAGAACCCACTTATGACCTTTGAAGGAATGTAATTCAAATAAAGACAAAATATATAACTTCTGCTGCTGCTTTCATCTTATTTATTTAATAAAGGCATGGCGGAAATTTTAACATTAAAAAAAATTTTGGAGTCGCTACCAGGGTGCAAAAAAATTATTTAATTTTTTTTTCAAAAATTGCAAAAATTCGACATAATTTCGACTTTGACCAGCTATAAATCAGCGAGTTTATGAAGTAAGATAAATTAATTTCTAAAATTTTTAAAATTTATCAGATTTAATTTTTTTTAACCCTGAAATTCTCGTCGTTGAATTTATTTTTAAGTTTAACAAAATAAAGGGATACCCCATAGAAAATTTAAATGCTAATTTTTCTAAGGAACACCCTAATATACATAAGTATGTATATTTTTTTAATACGACTACAAAAACCACGTTTTTCGTAATTCATTCGTGACCTGGTTTTTACAAACCCACGCACAGTGGTCAATAAATGTAATTTAATGTTCATAATTCACTGAAGCCTTCATTTCTCAACTTTGATTAATTTTTGTTTTAAATAAAAGCTGATAATATTTGCAAACACTAGTTAAGCCCGATTTTTGATTTTTATTTGTTTATATACAAAATTTTAGTGCAAAGTGCAGAAAAAGTGGCAACTTTGAAGAAGATCGATTCTCCTGTTCCAGTTAATAAATTTAACACAATAAAAACTAGCTAAAAACAATTGTAGGGTTTTTCCAAATGATAAAAAAAAATTAAAAAAATAATATGAAACGTAATAAGAAAAATTTCACCAAAAGTACTTTTTTGTATTTGGTTTTTATAAAAAATTTAGGTGTGCAGTTTTATAGATCAGTAAGAGTTCGTGTTGATTTTTAATAATATAACAAACGCTTTGATTTCCCATTTAGCATGCAGATGTGCTCGAAAGGTTAACGAAAAAATAATTAAAATTTAACGCGAACTTTTAGCTACTTGCAACTTGCACTTTATGTTACTAAAATCTAATGATCTATAAAACTGCATACCCAACATTTTTATAAAAACCAAAAAAAAAATACTTTTGTTGAAATTTTTTTTATAACATTTAAAATATTTTCTTTTTTTTAGTTTGGGAGAACCCTGAAATTGTTTTCAACTAGTTTTTATTATTTAAATATTATTGACCACTGTGCAACTTACCTACATACATACATATGTATGTACAAAATGTACTGCCTCCAGTTAAAAGTTATATGCAAATATTTATCAAAACCCACATTTAAAGGTCACAAAAGCCGGCATAAAAGTGACAAAGTGCAATATGTAAAATATGTGAGCCAAAACTGTTGCTGCTTGCTGCCGCTGTGGAGGCGATAAAAGCCGATGGCCTAAGTGGCAAGGTGTCTGACACTACTGCAACTAACTACAATGGGAGGTAAGCAAAATTTACCAAATGTGGCAAGAATGAACGAAATCGGAATGTGTGTCCCTTATTGTAGCAGAAAATGGTGAACTGCATACTTACACCTACATACATACACATGCTTACAACCATATGTAATAACAAAGCCCTGCTGTGCCAATGGCAAAGGCTTTGATTTTCATTTATTTTTTCCTTATTGGTGAGATGATTTTCGTTTGGAAAGAAGTGCCAAACTTGGTAATAAACAAATTTGTTTTAACCAGCCAACTAGCTCGTATAATCGTGTCACGAGGCAACTGAGGAGAGCAGCTATTACGCTTAAAAGCGAGTAGCCTAAAATGCACAGTGGCAAAGTGCAACTTACTGTAGGCGCGATCAAATGGGAAAGGTGAAAAAAGAACACGAATGTTTGCATAATTTGTGCTTTTTAGCAAGGCAGCGCATTAGAATTTTATGCCTTCACCAGAATATTTGCTACCAAAACGTTTTCGAGTTCCCAAAAATACATGCAGACACACTTCGCACAGTTCGCTTGCCGGCCGCCGCTGGTCTACTGTGCTACGCGCTTCATTACTGGCGCACATCTGCCGTTTGTGGCAGGCATTTCCCCAAATATGGAAAGTGAAAATCATGATTTGCAAAAAAGAACCACAATAGCAAAACGACCAGCCACGACCGCAGCTACGAATGATTGGAGTCTTTGTTGCACAAATTGGAAACTTCCACCCAATCAGGTATTGTCAAAGTGGCGGCGGGGCAAGTGTGGCACAAAACACTAAATGCTGCCTAATTGAATTTCAATTTCGATGCCTGTGAATGGATGCTGCAAAATGAAAAGCAAATACGTTAATGCTGATGGGTAGACAGACAGGTGGACAAACCAAATGCTGAGTAGTTTGCCTACCATTTAGCAAGCAAGTCGCGTACGATATATGTATGTTTGTTGGTGCACGTGTGTATGTACGGTGTGAGCAAATCCTCAGTGAAGACACATCATTTTAAAACATTTACGCGTATGCACTTAGTTTGAGAAATCGTATCTTTTACGTCTTTAATGCACATATACACGAACATCTGTTGTACAGTGAAACTTTCTAAAGAATTTTGTTTGAAACTGTACAGCAAATTGCTGATACCTAAAACTGTTCATCAACATTTTTATTGGGAGAAAATTTAGCACATATTTATGTACTTACTTATGAATTAAAATTGGGTTTATCGAAAGTCTATTTTATAAAATAAGATTCTTTTAATTAATAAATCATTGCTATACCCGAACGCACTTATGCACAAAGGTATGTATTTTGCATCGTCCGAAAAAAGTCTAAATTTTTGGTACTTATTAGAAAATCCAATAGCACCTGGTAGAATATATTGGGCT
Organism: Rhagoletis zephyria; assembly: GCF_001687245.7. Taxonomy (NCBI): domain Eukaryota; kingdom Metazoa; phylum Arthropoda; class Insecta; order Diptera; family Tephritidae; genus Rhagoletis; species Rhagoletis zephyria. The sequence goes on along the minus strand of NW_016157163.1, from coordinate 265,459 downwards.
ACAAAATTGCATAATAATTTATATATTTTGCTTTTGTTTATTTAATGTTTAAAATTTTTTATAGAAGTTTAACTCATTACAACACTGCATAACTATAATTTTTCAAAAAAGAGGTTGGTAAATTTGTTTAAAAATTTTAAAAATTTGTTTTTTTTATTTTTTACATTCAGTACAAAGCTTAAAATCTTGACTAATATGATGTTAGACTTTTGGCTACATGAAACCTCCATTAATTTTTATTAATTATTTATTAAAATATAGTTAATTCTATAATATAAACCATATAAATCAAAGTTTCACACAATATATAAAGTTCACAAAAATTTGAAAAATCTTCATCAAAATTTTTAACTTTTTTCAGAATTTCTACAAAATGTTTGAGTATGCAATTTTGGAGCCAATTCAAGTGGAAGTTTCAAACGGCTAAAACAACCCGTTGATTTTTGGGAATATTTTTTTTGATGATGGATTTTCGCATGTTTTCCATATGAGCATGAATTTATTGTGAAATAAAATGTGGGAACCCCCAGCAACAAAATCGCAAAAAATCCACACCAGCTTTGTAAATTGCANTGGAATCATTGGACCGTATTTTTTCAAAGATGCTGTTGGACGCAACGTTACGGTGAATGGCGATCGCTATCGTTCGATGCTAACAAACTTTTTGTTGCCAAAAATGGAAGAACTGAACTTGGTTGACATGTGGTTTCAACAAGATGGCGCTACATGCCACACAGCTCGCGATTCTATGGCCATTTTGAGGGAAAACTTCGGAGAACAATTCATCTCAAGAAATGGACCGGTAAGTTGGCCACCAAGATCATGCGATTTGACGCCTTTAGACTATTTTTTGTGGGGCTACGTCAAGTCTAAAGTCTACAGAAATAAGCCAGCAACTATTCCAGCTTTGGAAGACAACATTTCCGAAGAAATTCGGGCTATTCCGGCCGAAATGCTCGAAAAAGTTGCCCAAAATTGGACTTTCCGAATGGACCACCTAAGACGCAGCCGCGGTCAACATTTAAATGAAATTATCTTCAAAAAGTAAATGTCATGGACCAATCTAACGTTTCAAATAAAGAACCGATGAGATTTTGCAAAAAAGTAAAATCAGTTACCAAAAAAAAAAAATCTCAAAAATCAACGCGATGTTTCAGTCGGTTGAAGCTTGCACTTTATTAAATTAAAATGGGCTACGAAACTGAATACTCGAAAATTTTCTAGAAATTCTGAATAAAAAGTAAAAAAGTTTGATGAGTATCTTTTTAATTTTGTCACCGTTGATTTCGCGATACCGAACCAAAACCAAGAACACTGCTGGAAAGGTATCTTTGTATAGATAAGAAGAGCTTTTTTGTGAGTGAAAAGTTTGTTGAAAAGTACGGAAAAATCGTGCTTTAAAAGTTTCCATATTTGCGTACTTTAGTTGTTGTTGCAAACTGTTCAATTGGAGTTGCTTTCGCATTTTGTTTTACTTCGTATTCAAAATAAATTCAGTCATATATATGTAGTTATCGAAAGTTATTAAATTACCGAAATTTATCGAACTTTCTAAGTTTATAGTTATCGAAACTTATCGAGTTATCCATTTTTTTTGAGTTAGGGCATGCTTCGAACTATTTAAATTGATCAATATTTATTGAGTTGTCGAAATTTATAGATACAGAAATGTAGCAGCCGAGATTTGCAGATAGTTATCGAGCTATAACGATTTATGGGATTATGGAAATTTGTCAAGTTAATAAAATTTATCAAGTTATCGATATTAATTGAATTACCATTATTTATGGAGTTAACAAAGTTTATCGAGTTATCGTAATAGAGTTCATTCAAATTGTAGAGTTATCGATATTTATTGATTTACTGAAATTGGTCGATTTAGCGAATCGAAAATTTTGGAACTTTTAAAAAATATCAAGCTATCGTAATTTAAGGTTATATAAGTTTATCGAGTTATCACTGCTTATCGAATTTTATCATTTTACCAGAGTATAACAGGTTATCGAAAATTGTAGGTAGCTTTCGAAAAAAAGGCGCTATCAAAATTAGCTAAGTTATGGAAATTTATAGAGGTATACATTTTTTATTTATCGAAATTTATATAGTCATCTAAAATTTATCGAGTTATCGATTTATATATATTTTTTAGTTGTCGAAATTTATCGAGCACTCGTATAGCTATAGAAATTTATCGAAATTAGTCGAGCTATCGATTTTTGGGGAGTTATAAAATTTTTGGTGTTTTTTTAAATTCATTAAGTTATCGATATATACCAAATTATCGAAATTTATCAACAAACTGGAATGTATCGGATTAGTACTAATTTCAAAGAACTTGAAAGATATAAAAAATGTTCGTAAAGTTATAGCCCAAAAGCAGCAGATTTACCGGTAAAAAATTATGTACCTTATAAGGTAAATGACGTGTTTAGTAAGAAAACCTCTCCAAGGAACTTAGAAAACTATACAAAACGGGCGAGTTTTGACAGTTACTGGCACTCCTAGCAAAAATTATTAAACTATAAATAAACAAAGAAAAAATTCCCAAAACTTGTCAAATATTTTTTATTTCTATAAATTTGTCCACCAAAGTATGTATGTGAAATAGGTCTGTTTTTTTTTGCCGCAGCTTACCATTAAGAAGATAATGCTTTTGGCTACTGAGTGACTATCGGTATGATAATATTACTGTTATCACTATTTAACAATCGATTATTTTTGAAAAGTCCTAATAAATATTTGAACAAAAAATGTATAAATTTAAGTTTATTTCTGAATTGTAATTTGCGCTTCAGAAGTCGGAGTCGTACTAAAATTAACGCATACATATATTGTTAACTTAACACAATATTCCCCCACTTGTAAATGACTTATTTTCCTAGATCGTTTTCAAAAACTATCTCTCCATCGAAGCGCAGAAAACATAAGACCACACAAACCGAATAAGCGAAAACAACCGGATTGCATCTGCAACACTTATGGCCGCACCAAATTTGCACTCGGCCACAGCAGGTAATCACCAACATTGTTGCAAGTTTGGTTCTTGTACGTACGTACAAATGCAAGCGTGCGCGCTTAATCGCATCAACGCAATAGTCACCGCAAGTGGCAACGACAACATCAGCAAACACACACACACCCAACAAACATGTCCAAAAAAAGAAAACACATATATCTTCACCCGACATAACGGTAAAGTCAATGCAGCTAATCAGTCGTCAACAAATAGGAAAATAGCGAGTCATTCACAAGCAAAAAAAAAACCCCCAAATCGGCAACAAATCAGCAGCTAATCAGTGCAAACACCACAAACGGCGGCTAAGAGTCATATAGACAGCCCGTAATCCATTGCAAGCCGGCCAGTGGGCGAATCGCCTGCCAACAACACCAACAACAGCGGCAGTGAGGGCGGCAAAGCAGACACAGGAAAATATGGAGAACAAATCGTTTAAAATGAAGTGATTAAAACGCTCAGAATGGGCATCTCAAAATACTTCGAATAGCTCTGCGTGCCGCTGCCGCTGCCGCTGCCACTGCTGCTGTTGCTTTTGTTGTAGGTTAAGCAATTGGACTGCTGCCACTGGCATGAGCAGTAATGTGACATGAGCAGTAATGTGGCAAGAGAAGGCGAGAAGTAGAAGCAGAAGATCAAATAGCAGCTAGCATTGCAAGACGTAGGAATTTTCTCTCATTTAGTAGCAATTGTTGTTGTTGTTGCTGCTGGTTATTGCGCAGTAGTAGCTGCCGCTGCTATATTCTATTTTTCCTTCTTCTTAACTCGACGGCTTTTCTAGCCACGGCTGGCGGCGTGCGCGGAGGTGGTGCGGGGCGGTGAGGCGGCGCGGCATGCTACTACGCACTGCACGTATTTATTGCACATTTAATTGTTTGCCTTTTGGCATTACACGCGTTTCTATAATTGCTGCCACTCAAGCCACTAGCAGCCGCTGCCAACAAGCATCGCCACTGCTGCCACACCAGACGTTTTCGCGGTTACGTCTACTGCTGCGCTTGCGCCCGCATCACTTTTAGTGGCTGCTTCGTAATTTTGTAATGAAAATTGCTATATCGTTTTCATATATGCGAAATAATTGGTTGCGATAAAATTTTTTTCGGTCCAAATTTTTTTCGCTTGCAATTTTTTTACATTGCATGCGTTTATATGCACGCGTGTGTGTGCTTTTATGAGCGTTGTTGCGACATTGCGCCACCACCGCGGAATGTAGAGCGCATTTGTTATGAATTGGGGTACTCTGCAAGCTGCTGGCAGCTAGTCGTCACTTATAGTGGCTTTTGGTAGTTTATATGTGTGTGTGTGTGTGTGTGCAAGTATGCGCGCGGCGGCAATGACGCCTGGTTGTTAGTTGTGGCGTGGCCGCGAGCCATTCATCGATTAATGCTTAAGCGCAGACATACTGCGTACATTATTTAATTTGCGGAAAAATGCGCCAAATAGATTATGCATAGGAAAATGTTACAATAATTTAGAAAATTGTACGCCTTTTCGGCGTTTAGCTGTATAATTTGTGAAAATAATTCAATTTTTACTTAGTGGCGGCATGTTTTCTAATCACCAAAAATTTTGCTAGTAGGCGCATTAAGTGTCATTTAGAGGAAAGTAGAATCCGGTTAAATCATTCTTAGGTCCAAAATAAATAAAAAATATTCAAATCGTTGTGCAGCAGAGCCATTATATAGCAGAGTCCAGCGCTAGTGGGTGGCCGTATCTCGGCAATGCTTCCTATAATACTGACTTCCAGGGCGTTCAAAGTTTTTATTTCATTCCCATAACTCAAAAAATTTAAGAGAGTCACTGAAGCAAGCGACACGTGCTATTGAACTGACGCCATTTTTGGAGAAACTTAATAATTTTAATTCTGTAAAATCGTAAAAATTTCTCCAGTTTAGAAGGAATCTAGGACTCCCTGTATAACAAGAGTCACCTGATTACGAAACTGAAGGCAGGCTTGAAAAATTAAAAATGGCGGATAATTAAAAAAAAATGATTACAGTTTTATGGAACTGACTTCAATATAGGGGGTTTTTAAAAATGGATAAAATATTTATTAAATTTTATTTAATATTAAATATTTGGGTCGCTAACTACTAAGTAAGTTTTGTAAAATCTAAAATTGTGGATACTATATGCGACGAATCTGAAAATGAAGAGGAATCAGAAAACTAACTTCTCGATGTGGAGCTTACAGACAAAGAAGAGATATTAAATGCTTAAAAACTTTACAAAAAAAAAATATTTAAATTAAAAAAAATTAGTAAAATTAAAAAAGTAAATAGGGGTCCAAATACATACTTATAACTATGCTGACCATATTTATGGGAGGCGAATACGGGTCAAATAAGATTTTGCAAATTTTTTCACAAGAGCTTACAGGTCTTAAATCCTTCTTCAATGATCCTAGATGTATTAGCCCTGAAACAATATCCTTATAGTAACATCAAAAGTTTGTAGGATAAATTTCTCTAAATTTTTATCCCGTAATATTTGTTAAAAAGGCTATTAAGCCTTAAGGATTATTTAGTACTTAGAAGGTGGGTTGCCAAAAATTTTAAGAGGATTTTAATTTTCATATAACTTCCTGTCAGCTTAGGAGTTAGTTTAAGGTTGAAATCGTCTTAATTTGACAGATTGTTATTTTTTTGAAGAAAAATAAAAGATACAAAATTTCTGACTACCGTTACAGTTCAAATAATATTATATTTTAAACAAGGAGGTGGAATATGATTTTCAAATAATTTCAAAGTTGCCCTTATTTATGTATAATAAGATAGTCCAGTCAATCCAACCAATTTCTTAACTTTATTTCGTGCTATTTTTGCTCCACTTCCAAAAAATAAATTTCGTCAATGGCATACAAAATTGTCAGCAATTAGTGCTCCAAATGCGACATTTCCCACACAAATCACGCGGCAGCATTGGCAGCTTTGTCAAGTTTTCCAAATGAGCGAAAGTGTTGCAAATCAAATGCCAACCCGCCCACAATGAAATGTGACAGGCGGCGACATGTAAAAAAAGTAAGTAACATACACTCACCTACAAATATACGCAGACAGCGTACGTGCAAGTTGCGCCAATACAAAAAAAGAAAGAAACTAAGTATAAATTGTAGATAAAAATGTGTTTGCTAGACAAAAAAAGTGCAACAGCTGGCAACCAATGAGGCGATAACCGCAACAAATCAGTATGCAACAAAGCAAAGCGAGCAGTGACATTTACAAGAAGTGTGCGCTTAAATGTTTGTGCATACTTACCAGCTGTATACATATGTATGTATATATGTAATGTATGCCTGTATTGTGTATGTGTATTGCATGCAAAATATGTGACAAACATCGAAAGAGCAAAACGTGTGCGGCTGCTAGCTAGTGAGAAGCATTAAAGTAAAAAGAAAAGAGTATCGATTGAAAAAGTGGCCTGCCTTTTGCTATGCTATATACTAACGAAAGACTTAAGCAACGAACTTGGTTTTGTTTTTTGTTCTACTTTTTTGAGTTCAAAAAGGTGCCTACCGCTGGCGTGGCATCGAACGCGATCTGTTGTCAGCCAAATTGGTGATTTTTGCTACGTAAATTGTATAACAAACTGTCAACTGTCAGCAGCAGCGGCAGCCACCGCACAAAAAAAAAAAAAAAAAAAAAAACAAAAAACAAAAATCGAATTTACTATTCGGTCTGCTAGTTTTTCTTCAACTGGCTTTATGAAATTGCTCTATTATTAGTTAGTTTTGTGTTGAGTGAGCGTGCCACACGAGTGTGCCACATGAGCATTGCACTGCTTTGGGGTGGACTTGTAGGCAAGGCGGCAATTTTTTTTTTATGGTTGTACGTCTATAAGCGATTTGTATTTTGCTTTGTTTTGCTGCCTTTGCTCGCATTTGTGCGCCCCTTTTTTGGGGCAGCGCAACGTCATTATTTGTGGCAAGCACATAATTAAAATTGACTTAAGTGTCGCCGCATGCTGTGTGCTTTTTCGGATTGCTGTTTTGTCTGCTAATTTTTTTGTTGAATTTTTTTCATTTGTTTTTTTTTGTTTGGTTTCGAGTTTTGCCATTGCTCAGTGCAAGTGTGGCAAATGTCGTCACAGCCGTTATAGTTTTGGATAAAAAACGCGAGCAAAATATATTGTGCAAAAAAAAAGGCATAAAAAATACACCAGTGTGTAGAAGAGAAAATAACTAGATGTCCAAAGGAATAAGTCAAGCAAAAGGCATAATTTCTTGCCGTTTGATTTTAACTTTTTGTGACACTTGCTAGTCATTAAGCAAGAAGTTTTTTATAGACTTTTTCTACAACTTTATTTCCTATTAATTTGTGTCTTCTATTCGTACAACGTCATCGTTAATGTCAATTGCCAGTTAAATATTGTTTAGTTATTTTATTATATATTTTCAGGTAAATTTCCTTCACTACTTTTTATCCAATGCCTTGCCTTATATTAACAAACTGTTCACCTTATTTATTGTCATTTGTTTGCAGCAACTTTTAATTGCCACTGACAGTGCCACAAGGGACATGCCAATGTGCGTACAACATGCACGCGTACACGTCACTCCCCTGGTAATTCACTTCAATCTCCGTTGGTTTGGTTTCCACTGGAAGTTACGTATACGCCCTGTCTGACGTGCACTAACGAAAAGGCCCAGATTGTTAAAACATCGAAATAAATATTGAAGTGTTGGTTAAGTAAGTTAAGACAATTAGCCTAAGATTCACGCTCCTTTTGGTAGCTACTCTTTCTTAGTTTTCAAAATGAGCGTCGCTATAAGAGAACTTAAAATTAAAGCAAATGTTAGAAGTAAAAAAAAACATTGCTCGAACCCTGAAAGTATTCAACAAAAAGAATCAGGTGAAGAATGACTTGACTTTATTTATCAATTTTCATTGACGCATGTTGGTTAGCTCTAAAAAACAGAAAACTATGAAGTGAAAAAAGAGCAAGAAATAAGACTTGGGAAATGCTTCAGCTACCTCAACATGGCAGCTTTCAAACAAAGCTGAATTTTAGAAAATATGTAACACTGCTTTTTTTTTATAAGGATTAGGTGAATTGTGCACACAGAGATGCACAAAATTGTGTAAGCATACAGTTGTCTCACACAAAAATTTGTAGAAAATAAAAAAAAAATATTCAAAGAATAACCGTTAAATATCACGATTTTTAATTTTAATATGTTTTTATTTTTTATTTTAAATCATTGCGAAAGCGGTTTTTTTGGGTTTTCATGATTTCGATTAAAAATAATTGTTAAATTAGGGCTTTTATTTTTCCGGTAAAATTTAATCGATAATTTGTAATTTTTCTTTTTTTCTATCAAAAACAATTGATAGTTTGGATTTTAATTATAATTTTTAAACGTAATGATGGAGACTGAGCTTTTATAACCGATTTATATTTTTATTTTAGGATCGAAACATTGAAATTTGAAATAACAAAACCAAAAAATTGAGCGAGAAACTAAGAACCCAGCTATAACGACTATTATTGACCAAAAAAAAAAAAACATTATAAAATAATGGCTAAGTTTTATGGGAAAAATATAAAAACAATTTTAGCGCTTCAATTATGATGTGTCTAATAACCGTTAGGTAATAGCGCGCACTGTGGTGTAGTGGTAAGAGGTGCAGTGTAAAAAAAGAAATAAAAATTTTTTTTAATTGAATTGGATATGAAAATTTACAGAAAAAATTATTTTTCACGTAATTGAAACGTTTGCATACATATATATATGGTACAATTGTCACAAACAAAAAGCAAACGTTTCTCGTTGGGGAAAATGACAGTGAATCTTACAATTTTTTTCTGACCATGTACAAATCTGTTCAAAGCCACAAATGATATGATGATCGATGAGCAAATGGGAATTGTTTTGGTCAATGTTATTGTGGCTTGTTAACATTTTATTTTTAATATTTTTATTGAGCTTTGTACCACGATTGGGAATTGTTTTGTACAGTTTATTTTCGTACCCTGGTTTTTAGGGAATGAACTGTACTTTAATTGAATATTCTTAGAAATAAGTAAATAAAAACAGAAGTGGCAAGCAATATCATTTTGAATTTGGTTACAAAATTTATGACTACTACTGTAGTTGCTTGGGTTTTGAGTAACGAGCCAACCAAAGAAGCAATGCTATTTAAAATCGAGAAAGGCTCTTTAACCCTAGAACACTAACGTTCGCCTGTGAGGCGGAACGAATTCGGTTTTTCGCGATATTTTAGGAACGCTTTTTATGATCAAAGTAAGCGTTCACGCCAACTCAGTTTAGCGTTGTACGAGGTTGTTAGCAGACGCACATTGTACAGCGACCTGGCGCGGCTGAGTTCCACGCCCTCTTGATGCCTGAAAGGCGAACGTTAGTAGCAAAGGTAATTTTGTTTGCTGTACTTATTTCAGTTCTTAACTTTTTTCTGTTTTGAACTTAGTTTTTTTTTTTTACTTTTCGAGAGAGGTACCTGCGAAGGACAAGTTCTAAAATGGTTGGAAGAAATATCGTTGAATAGAAGCGATAGTGGGGACAATTTGGAAGAAGCCTTCAGTGAATGGGCCTTATGAATGATAAAACGAAGCAGTTGCTTTTTTTTGAGATTTCAAACCTTTTGCTAGATTTAAATATTCAAATAAATTTACGTAAAAGGCCTGACATTTTAAGAAAAATCAACTGCTTGGTTTTTATTCATAAGGCTCAATGTGATACAAAAAAGTCGATTTCATTTGCAGGTACAAGTCACAATAGAACAGATAAACAATGAACTCCTTTTAATTGTGAAAGTAAATGCGAATACCTTTAAAATAATTTATAGAATATTTGAGTTCGGTCGTTTTAAAATATTTTATTTTTTAAAATTATACCTCTCAAAATGATGATAAAATATGTGTTAAATTTCAATAGGAATTATTTTTATTAATATTAAAAAAATATTAAATTATTTTATTTTTTTACTTTAGAAACATATGAAATATGTTGAAGTCCATTCTTTAAATAAATTTAAGGTTTTAAAACGACAAAATTGTACTTTTTTCAAGGTGGCCTCACAGCAGAACGTCAGTATTAAAGGAATAAAAATTAAGATTAGTATTCTAGGGTTAAGAAGTTAACTGAAAAGCAATGCTGTGAGTACCTCTTTAGTTGGTTAAATTTTTTAGGTAAATTTTAGCTATACGGAACAAATAAAGTACATATCGAATTTGAATTTCGTTGTTAAATTTAGTAAAATCACCAAATCGGTCCAATTATAAGGAATCCTTATAAGGAGATCTTTATATATACTTACCACTTGATCTAACAACCGCGAATTTCTCTGAAAGTGTAAGAACAAAAAGTACGTACTTAATTAAAAATCAAAAAGTATTATAAAAATATAAAAAATTAATAGTTTTTATAATAATTGTGAACTAGTGCAATGGAATGTATAGTGCAATAGAAATATACATATGTCTTTGCTATGGTTCCTGTATACTCCAGAAATTATTATTTTTTATGGCGTTTTCATTTCTACCAAAAACTTTGCCCTCTTTGAAAAAAAAACGCTTAGGAGAGGGCAATGAAAAGGCAACATTTTTCGAACAAACGAAAACGCCATTATTAAATACTCATCAATGCCTTATTATTATCAAAAAATCGTAGGATGTGTTTATAAAAAAATAGGTGTTGCAACTACAATAGCTCGGTGTCCAATTTTCTTCTTAAGTTGCTAAAGAAAGTTTGGAAAGAGCGTGTAAAAATCCCCCTATATATTTTTTTTCTGTTTCAATAAAGATGTTAGTATGCTCTCTGTTGCTTGAGATGCTTATTTCCTTCGCCCATCTTCCGTTTCCAAATTCAATTCAAACAGATTTAACTCGGTATTAGCAAGAAGACATGTGCAGCGTTAAGTAAGCAAGCTAGCCCGTTTAAATGCCCCTAAATTTCAGTAAGTGTTGCTGCACTGCACAGTTATAATCGTTGCTTGGTTGCCAGAACAAATGGACTGAAGAGACGCCGTTAGGCCATAAATTCGGCCTGGAAAATGCTACTCTGGTCAGGGAACCGAATACTGAGGTTTAGCAGGAGGTATTTATATTAAATTCCGCTACCAACCTTGTTGTCGAGCTTGATCTATTCGTAAGCGATAGAATCTAGATATAAGTCCGCGCAGTTTACCTAATCGCTTCTCTCTGTTATTTTAGTAGAAAACCTATTTTCGAAGCCAAATATTTGCTGGTGTAGTCCAGTTCACGTAAAGTTGCTAGAAAGGTGCGCCAAATTTTCCAGGGTTCTCTATTGAGTGGACTTTTTTGTGGCGCTTAAACTTTTGGTACTTACCGGATCCTTCAATTTCTGGTGTGTGTCTACATGTTATAACACAAATGGAGGGGCTCTTAGTTTTAGCCGCTTTCGAACCGCAAAAGCATTTTATGAGAATTTTTTTCATGGCAGAAATACACTCGGAAGTTTGCCAAGGCCTGCCTAGGGCCTACAGCTGGTAGAAAAAGCTTTTTCTAATTTAGACATTTTTCGCACCAGGGTTGTAAGTCAGGTTCTGCGGAGGAATAGACCTTTGTGCGCGTTACTGTATTGGATGCAGACGATGAATGTGCAGTCTAAATAATGCATAAACTGTCAAGCTATGGTAAATTAAAACACCATCGTATGTAGAAATTTATTAATTATCCTGACTAAGTATATCGAAATTTGTCTAAATGGATGCAGCATCAATATCGGAAATGAGCAAAAGATACTTCACATAGAGAAAGTTTTATTTGCTGGCAAGAAATACAATACTACAAAGCATATTAACTACACCTATGGACTTATATACCACACATCAGTTAGTTTGTATGTAACTCTATAATTATTGAACTTAAGCTTCTGCATACGTCACTTTAACTAGTATTTACATAGTCTTGCATTGCCACCGAATTTTGCTGCGGGAAATAGTTCAAACAGAAAATATTCTTGTAAATGCCAGGTACTCGTTAACAACGGTGTTATTTATTACAGCGTTGCACAGTATCTGGGTATGTATGTGTATAAACATTTTCGCCGAAGCATGTTGGAGATCAACGCGTGTTTAAAGTAGCCTTGTAAATTCACAAGGAAACCAGAGCAGCAGCGAGTATAACATCTATAGAAATAACAACAACATAAAGTTAAGCTGAGTAAAGCGTTTGATTTTTTATTTTATTACCGTTAGAATTATTATTGCTCGCGTTTGCCGAACATATGTAATGTTGCTGCACAATTTTTGCTTACTCGTTTTTTGTTTTTGTTTTGGTTTGAAATTTGCCCCTTTGGCTACACGCGCAAACGTGGACGCGCGCGCGTATTACAACAATTGTAATTGCTGTCACTACAACAAGAGCAATCAATAGAAAATGTATAACAAGCTCAGTAGCGATAACCGCAGCAAGAGTGGTACACAAGCAACAAACGCTTACAAAATGCTGTAATTTTACTCCAGCAAAGTGCCATATTTCATGTCTGATTAGCTGTAATGACAGTTTCTAGCCGCTGGTGTCTTCGTCAACGTTTGCTGTTTTAACTGTGTGGCATGCGCCAAATAATAGTGGGCTGGCAGGAAACTGGTTCAGAGTAGATATGTACATAAATAGTTGGGTTGCTGCAACGATGGCCGATGTTTGGTCAACTCTTCTTTTTATAAAAAAAAAAAAATAAAACATTTATGACTGACTGAAAGTGTCAGCGGTGCGATGGGGGTAGGAGAAAATTTTGAACGAAAATTTGCGTTTGCATTTTTGGTAATAAAATAATTGAATTCAACTATGGATATGTCACAGAAGGCGGTATACCAACCTTAAGATTTTTGTAGCTCAAAAATGTATACGCTGGAAAATTTCTCACACAGCCTCCATGTCGGACCGCTGTTGTATCCAATTATTGGATCAAGTCAACCACTGGTAAATCTAAATATAAGTGGCATATAACAGTCGGAAAACTATTTGAAACTGTACAAAAGCTGAAGAAAACTCTAGTTATATCATTCAATAAATCCACATCAGCTATGGTCCTTAAGAAAACCCCCAAAGAACAGGAGATCTTAGAATACTCCAGAAAAAGCTCAGGAAAATAGTCAATGTTACTTGTCCAAAGCAATTCAAAAACACAACGAAGCAGAACAAAGATAAGCCTAGACTGCATTCTGCCAATTACAATGCTCATCTGTAGAAAACTGTACAGATTCCGGGAAACTCATGGAATTTTTTTCCAAGCATAGACTAATCCAAGCCTCATTATAGGAAAGAATGGTTTTCGTTCAACTAACGAATCAATGGAAGCCCGAATTAATATTAAGTTATCAGAGGCCAAAGATATGAAATCGAACTGGTCTGTTTCAAAACTTAAAAGATTTAGAGGATTCAAACGCCGACAAGGTAAGAATAAGATCCGCAGTAGAAATTTTTCTCCATACATTAGCCCAAGCATGGAAAAAGTACCTTGGAGCATCTGACCCCATGTGCAGTTAGATTGAACGGATGTTAAGACAAAGAATCAAAAAATTATAATCCAGTAACACTATACCTATTATTTACAACTGCAAAACATATAATAGCCAGAAACTGCAAGTGAACGTTAAGCTCAACGGCAGAGTCGTTAGATATAGTAACGAGAGCCAATAAATTGGTTAGGGCTGCAGAACCTCTTGAAAAATACGAAACCGAGACACGATACTGTCCACTAGAAAAAGTACTTAATGTTAAAAGTTTAGGAAGTGCATCCAAGTGGCCATTATTGAGTCCAGGACCACTGCTACCAATTATCCAAAATAAATTAATGAATTTCAGCTCTTCGGTGTGTTTCGATGGCAGTTTCTTAGAAAGCTAAAAAAATAAATGCTGTAATGTCATGTTTATTTAAAATTTGCTTTTTTTGCGATTTTTCTTTTACATAATTTATTTTTACACTAAATTTTTTATATTAATTAATTTCTTCTATTTTATTTAATTTAAAATTATTTTATTTTATATTATTTTATTTTTAATCACTTTTTGTTTTATTGTCGTTTAGTTATGTGTTTATATAATTTCTTTTAAGTTATTATTATATTTGGTTATTGCCATTTTATATTATATAATATGATTTAAATTAATCTTTTTTATATTTTTATTTTGTTTATAATTTATTTAATTTTCTGTACTTTACTTTATTTAGTTGCAGCAATTTTTTATTTTGTTTAGTTTTTTGGATTTAAATTTATTTTTTTTTTTATATTTTCATATCTTTTTAATTTTATTTTAAATGAATTAGATTATTTTTATACCCGAGCGCACTTGTGCACAAGGGTATATTAATTTTGTTCACATAACGGTTGTTTGTAACAGCCAAAACGAATCGAGATAGATATAGACAAATGTATACATAAATGATCAGGATGAAAAAAGAAATCGATTAAGCCATGTCTGTCTGTCCGTCCGTCTGTCCGTCTGTCCGTCTGTCCGTCTGTCCGTGTACACGATAACTCGAGTAAAAATTGAGATATCTCAACGAAATTTGGTATGTAGGTTTCCCTTAATCCAAGGTAGGTTGGTATTGAAAATGGGCGAAATCGGACTATAACCACGCCCACTTCCCATATAACGGTAATTTCCAGAAATACGAAAACTGCGATATTTTAGTAACTACTGAAGATAATTCACTCAAAATTGATATTTACAATAATTTTTAGACGAAAAATAAGAATATTATAAATTTTTGGAAAATGGGCGTAGCCACGCCCACTTATGGTTACATGTGTATATCTTGGTAACCGCTGCACCAATTTCTTCCAAATTTGGCACAGTTGTTCGCCTTGGTACAGCATAAAAAACCGCCGAAACTTTTTAAAATCGGACAATAACCACGCCCACATCCCATATAACGGTAATTTAGAGAAATACAAAATCTTCGATAAATCAGTAAATATTGAAGCTAATTTATTCAAAATTGATGCTTGCAACAATTCTTTACCAAGAAATACGTTTATGGTAAAATTTTGGAAAATGGGCGTGGCACCGCCCACTTATGATCACATATAAGTATATCGGTAACCGTTCTACCAATTTGTACCAAACTCGGTGTGGTTATTGTGCTTGCCACATATAAGCAAAACGTTGAAAATTATTGAAATCGGACTAAAATAACGGCCGCTTCTCATATAACGGTAAATTTCAGAAATGCTTGAAACTTCAATATTTCGAAATTGAAGGACGCTAATTTACTCAAAATTGATACACCCCGGCTTACCATCTAGCGGAAGGTTTCGGAAAGGTGAAAAAACATATATTTAATACTTGCGCCGGGTATTTAATGTTCGGCTCCGCCCGAACTTAGACTTTCTTACTTGTTTCTGTTATTTTTATTTATTTAAATAACTTTTGTAGATTAGCTATTAAGTTTTAAGTTTGATTGGTTTTACTTTACTTCAATCTGTTCAACAATTTTATTGAGCTTGGGGCGGTGTTTTAATTCAAATTTCAATGAAAAAAAGGTCAGTTTAAATTTTTGGTAGAATTTAAAGCTATTTCAGAGATCAACATCTTTTCATCAGACTTCTTCAACTGGGATTCGATCCAACGACCCCCGCCGCCATAGCCAATAGCCTACACACTGAGCTAAGTTAGCCATGTAAACTGTTGTTGCTTTTTCCACATTTCCACTTATTAAGCCATATACAATCCAGCGCAGCACATGTGGTTGGTTTTTGCTAATAATCCTATTTTTAAAATTTTTAACTTTTTCACTCAAATTTTCATTAAAAACGGCCTCAAGCCCAATAAAGTTGTTGAATATAATTGTTATAAGAACATGAATAACAAAAATAAATATTTTATTTTGTTTAATTTAATTTAATCTTGTTTTATTTTATTTTATTTTATTTTATTTTATTTTATTTTATTTTATTTTATTTTATTTTATTTTATTTTATTTTATTTTATTTTATTTTATTTTATTTTATCTTATTTTATTTTATTTTGTTTTATTTTATGTAATTTAATTTAATTTAATATTGTTTTATGTTATTGTATTTTTTTCTAATTTAGTTTTTAATTTTTGGTATATTTATTTTAAAATTTTGTTTTACTTTTTATTTAATATTTAGTAATTTTTTTATTTTGCATTTTCCACTTTCATCTCGAATAGGGATTATTTGAGATTTACCGTTAAATTAAATTTATATTTGGCTTCCGTAGGTACTGAAATGTCGCGATTAGTAAATATTTTTTAAGAAAATGTTTTCCAAGAAAAGAATACTGAATTGCGGTACATACTTATATCTATACTATACATATACGTACTGCGAATTCGGTATCAATTGTAGTATTTATATGATTACGTTCGAGCTACGGCCACGTCAAAAATACATATTTGTAAAATCAGGAAAATATTTAAGTAAATTTTTATGCAAAAAAAAAAATTAATTGAATTTTATACCACATAAAAAAACATTAACAAGTTTATTCATTTCAAATTTATTTTTATCGAGGCCTATTGAAATGCGCAAGGCACGCAAGCTGCCACAAGCAGCTGCTTCAAAACAAGTACAAAAACAGCAAAAAGCTTCACGCATACTAACTATAACTAAAACAGGCTACAACCATTTTGACTAGCCCCGAGACGACAAACGACAAGGCAGCCGCAGGTAAAATGTTGTCATATTAGCATAAATGATAACTCTATCGAATTTTAGAGGCAAGGACAATAAACAAAAAACAAAAACATTGATTGAGTTGAACTCGGTGGCCGGAGCGATACGTAAAGAATTTTAGGGTATAAAAGTTGATTTACTAGTACACGGACTATTCAAAATTATAATTTTTATTTTTTTGTATGTAAATGATAAAATGTAATTTATGTGCGTTAATATAGGGTTGGCTGCAACGACCGACGCCGGGAGCAGCTTGACATACTTGGGCAATTATTAAAGATACATTAAAATTTTGCATGTATGTATATATGTATATTCATATAAGTATAAAATTGGTTTATCTTTACTTTTTTTTTTGTTCCTTTTGTGACTCAAATTTTTCCACAGCAACATAGTCAATTATTGTCTGCAGAAAGTAGGAGAGGAGGAAATAAACATAAATGGAATAGTAACTAAAAATAGCAAATGCTTTAAATTGTAATAAATTTCAGGCATTTGCATTGTTGGTGAACACCCACTGCGCTTATAACTTTTTGATCTCTCTCTTCCTGGAACATATCAATCACGTGTTTTTTTCTTTTGCCGGTGAAATTTCACGAACAGGTAAAAATAAGCGGTTAAAATAAAAAAAAATACTATAGAAATATTTGCAAAAGATGAAAGATGATATACCGTCAAAAAGCGTTATAAAAAATGGAATAAATTGCGCTTCTATCAATGAAACAAATTGAAAGAAAAAGCGTTAACATAAACAAATTAAAGCCACCAAGAAATTATAGTAATTTAAAAATGAAAGAAAAAAGGAACAGTCCAGCGCCTTCGTCTTGGTCTGCAGGCTGTATCGGAGATACACCCGCTAAATTTAAACGTAGAATACGTGGTATGGTTAACAGCATATCCAAGTCAAAAACGAAAGCACAAACTAAGAAAAAAATATCGATAACAAAAGCGATAATAAAATCGATAACAAAATCGATAAAAATATCGATAACAAAATCGTTAACTAAATCGATTACAAAATCGATAAAAAATCGATTACAAAATCTATCGAAAAATCGATTACAAAATCGATAACAAAATCGATTCCAAAGTCAATAACAAAATTGATAACAAAATCTATCAAAAAATCCATTACAAAATCGGTAATAAATTCGATAAAAAAATCGATAAAACTATCGATAACAAAAGCGATGGCAATATCGATAGCAAAAT
>NW_016157163.1:245853-247581 GCF_001687245.7 Rhagoletis zephyria | reverse complement strand
TCTTTGAAACGCCACACTTTTCTTTGAAATCGCTTTATTAGTTCTCGTGCAATAAGCGTTTTTGTGAAGCTCTAAAAATTACAACTACAACATTTGAACATAGCCCCCATACCTTAAGGTAAGACGTATTCTACGTCAAAAATAAATTTCCCAGTAAAATATTCGACTGGTCCGGGATGGCGTTCGAATCACTCGAAAACACATATGTGTGGAACCGAACCAACTCCTTTCCTTGGTTCAAGCACTTTCCATGAAGAGACTACTGCTTGCCCTTTAAACCAGAACGGGCACGAAAACCGAATAATACTTATAAAGGTAAAGAATGTCGCTAGTTGAGTTTCGAACCGGGGAGCCCACATGTAATAAATTTCGAGTAGTTAATTACCGGTTTTATCCTACGAAATTTGAACTGCGACTACGCTCTTTAGTCGCACAGTTTTTTTTTGCAGGTTTATAATGAAATTGGTTAGTGTGAAATATTAGACATTTTCTGGTCCGCTAAGCCGCCAAACTTAATACCAACAACGAATCAATCGAAGAACTCTTGCCAAAAAGTGGTGCTTTAAGGTTAGTAGTAAGTTGTATTGCATACCTTTGTTCTTATTTGTGGCGCAAAATAATATGGAAAAATTTGATTCAAGAAAAGGGATTAGATACTTTCAAGGGAAAATTATATGTACGATATTTATATAGTTTTGGCAGGACTAACTTGAGGAGATTTATGCCAATGATAGAAAAGTGCAGTTCTTTCAGCGGCTTGTGGCTATTTGATGAGGATTTTGGCCCTTTTTACTTAATTTTTGCTCAGTACGGTTGTGCTCTTTTTAATTTTTTATTGTAAAGATAAACGATACGGAGAGTCAGTATCTACTTTCAATACTCCATCGAATTCTAGCATTTTGGTTGGTACGCCCACTTAGACGACACTTCAAGGAACGCCAAATGAGTATTTTTGGCTGGATATGGTGTATGAGTTCAAAGTTAATACTGCTTTGGCATCCGCAGTGTTGTGCCCAAAACAATTACAAAGTAAATTTCAAAAGTTAGCTTTGCTCTCGATTACTGGATCAAAGAAACCTGTCAAAGCGGTTCTGGAGTCGTTTCTTTTGATCAATCAACAGCAGTCTCAAGCGAACTTGCAAATATCTCACGAGTCAATTCACAAGGGCAAGTGGAGTTATAAAGATGCAGGCTTGCTGACTCTACGCTCAACGAAAATTTACTGAAATTAAAAATGAATTCTAGCTATATTTTCAGATAACTAAGTGGCCACCAGGGCCGTCACTTCCAAAATGCCCAAATTCAAACTTGTTAAACACTACTTTGATACACTTTTACTTTAGAAAGCGATATAAACTATAACAATCTCCGCTACATCAACAACAACAACATAACAATTTTCTGGCTATAAACCCTCTGTGGAGTGAAAGGCTAGATGATCGCCGACGAGTTGGTGCAACAAGGTGCAAGGTAAATTTTATATAGCGGTAGAGGGCGTTACACAGACTCGCTGCTTCAACTATCCTTTTGATAGGAAGTATATTTTTCTATTTTATAAATGCTGGCCGACAGGAGGAATGCCCGAAAATTTTACCAGAGAATTAGGCGACTTACGGAAGGTTTAAAGACCGGGGCGCACTCCTGTAAGAACAATAATGGCGACCTAGTAACTGATGTCCAGAGCGTACTTAAATTATGGAGGGAACACTTTTCCGCCCTACTAAATGG